>NC_134492.1:24959757-25259757 GCF_040206685.1 Ascaphus truei
CATCAATATTCCTGCTGAGGACACTGAGACCACAAATAGCACCGGCGAGTGATTTGCTTCTTTATACCCTTTCACTGCCAGAAGGGCTTGCAACGCATTGATCTCATACAGGATTTCAATAATGTTGAGATAAGGATAATGTGCAGAAAACTTTGTTAATCCATCATATTCCAGTTACATCACAAAACGTGTGCGTGTTTCCAAGGTCTGATCTGATCTACATTAATATTGGTAAACATGGTGCTTCTTTAGTCAGTGTAAGGACGCGCGTATAGTGCCGCCACCCGCGAAAGTTATCATTTAACTTTCGGCGACGTCGCTGGCGACAGGGTGATTGATTGGTTTAGAGACAGTCACATGTGGCGACAGCCTCTGAAAAATCAAATTTAATCCGCTACCAAATTTTTTTCCGTGACGTCGCTCCGTCACTGTCACACTTACTATAAGCGCTGGCGGCGGAGTCAGTGGTTTTATTTTCGTCTGGTCGACGTCGTGGGCACTAAAAGCACAGCCTAAGGGTGATTTCGTATATAAAGGTCAACACTGACATGTAATAAAAGTACAATATTTAAAGGAGCAATTAATGCAATGTCCTACATTTGTGTTTTTTTTTTGTTTTAATAAACCATTTCTGTAGTATTAGATTAGTATTAATTACTTAATTTTTTTTATTCAACACTTAATGCCATTGTTAATGAGGGTTTTTTTTTTTTATACACTGAACATCTTTTTATTTCTATAGCAAGTTTTAACTAACTTCCCCAGCAGTGCAAGATCTTTGCAACACTTTTCTGTTTGTGATCATTTGTTGCCAGTATGCCCAGCAGTTTGAGCTGCAAACTGTAACAATAGATAATGTTACCGTAGTAATATAAGAATACTTTGTAGCTGCTGAGTTACACTGACAGAAGGATCGATTGAAACTGAAAGGCAGTGGACCCTGGCAAGAAGGATTTTGCTGACCGATCACAGAAAAACAAATTGATTGGTAGTTTAGGTACAGTAATAAGGTTTCAATGAAGAGCAATCAATCAAAGGTTGCATATATTAAAGCAAAAAAAAATATATATATATTTTAAGTGCTGCTTTGACTGCCTCTACGTCCCAGCTCAATGCACAGATTTAAGCAAAAACTGTCAACTAGAGCAGGGCAGCGCAAAGTTTTGCAGCTGCACCCCCCTGCCTTCCCTCCGCTGGTGCTCGCGCATCCCTCCCTTACCTTGATGCGGCGTCAAATGACGCCGTGGAGGTCATGTCATGTGACGCGACTCGCAGCGTCACATGACCCCCACTGCGTTACAATGGACACGAGTGACGCCGGCAGAGTCAAGGTAATAGCATTGCAGAGGCCTCACGCGATCCCCCGGCATTTCATTTTAATGCCTCGGGGAAGAGCAGGGGGGGCCCCTGCACGGCCCGCGCTCCACCCCGAAAAATCTCCCACCCCCTACTTTGTGCACTGCTGAACTAGAGTAAAAGGCGTGTAAATAAATAAGGTCAGCGCACACCTCCTTTAATCTGTGTAAAAACGATGAGTCAGACCAGAAAAAACAAGGTGAAAGGCCCCGTATAGCCGCGAGTCACATTGTAACAGGTGAGTTACTGTATAATCCTTATCAGCACGTTGTGCCGACAAAGGCCGATCAGTGCAAATATCTCTCTGTGTAACCTTCTCTTATTGCTGCTTGTGGCGAATGATGAAACACACAAGGAGCACAGTTGCATATGAGTAACGAGTCTTGGTGCAGCTGTGCTGCGCTCAGGAATACGCTGGTAAAATAAAGGATACTACTTTAGTAACTGGATAAGGCCGCGGACGTAGTGCGCACGATGGCGCCACATGCAGCACCTCGATAAGGCCGGCCGTAGTGCGCGCGATGAAGTGCGACGGCGTGGCAGCATTTTGAGCCGACGTGGGCGTTTCAACCAATCAAGGGTGAACCAGCCTGGTGACGGCGCGGCCACGCCTCCTCGTCGCGAGAAAATCAAAGTCCGTAGATCGCCCAAGCGACAGGCGCGCGCGACCGGGGAGGCGTGGCCGTGCGCTGTGTCGCACGCATGCCTGCACTATATCCGGGGCCTAAGGTGGAAGAGAGACTGGCAAATTTGCAGTGAGAAGCACCTGGGATGGGGGGAGGGGGGGGAGATCTGGGGGGGGGGGGGGGGTGGGGGGAGAGAGGTCAGACCTCAAGGGCCACCAACAGCTCAGGTTTAAGGATATCCCTGCTTCATCCCTTGAGGACTGATTTAGGTGATGATATATTGTAAAATAGGTTTTTTTATTTAACCCTGTATGGCAAAGGCCACTGATCCACTCTTGTTCCCCCTGACACTTTGTTGTCAATGATATATCTACACGTGAAATGTGCTATATCTGAATATACCTGCACACTGTCTTCGCCCCTTTATAAATGACTTTGATGTTATATTTCAGGCATGGTGGTCACCTTAAATATTTACGCCATTCACCGAAACCCGTGCATATGGGAGGACCCAGAGGTATGTCATCTTTTTTATCCTATTTTTAACCCACTACAAAGTAATACATTGCAGACTATTCTGACAGTGAATGGGCTATAATTCCCCTGAAGAAGCACTTCCGTGCGAAACGCGTTGAGGTCGGCATTGCTAACTTGTCACGTCAGCACACATATACACACACACACACCTCACAGCTGTTGGGGTCTGAATCACGCTACCAGAGAAGCACTGCAGGACTGTCCAGCTAAAGAGCTGAAACACGGTGCTGACATTTCCTGTGTGATACAGTTTAAATGTTATGATTGATAATGAGATTTTAGGAGCACTTGTTCTTGGGGGTCATTTTTTCATTTCTTCCAGGTTTTTGACCCCCTCCGGTTTTCCCCAGAAAATTCCTCCCAGCGACACTCTTACGCCTTCGTGCCTTTTGCTGCAGGACCGAGGTAAAGTGCAGCCATCGGGTACAATAAAAATGGCCTCTTTACAGATAGTGTAAGTCAGGGGTGGCCAACTCCAGTCATCCTCAAGGGCCACCAACAGCTCAGGTTTTCAGAATATCCCTGCTTCAGCACAGGTGGCTCAGTCAGGTGTGATGGAGCAAAGTGAAGTACTGAGTATGCACTCACTGACGATGCACTCAAAGTCTTTAAATTATAACTTGATATGTGCAGCCATCCGATTCACTTTCAGGGAGATCTCACACAATTTGGGAGCTGTTGGAGCAAAGACAATATTTTGTTGCAGAATTTATTTATTTTAAGGCACATCCTAATTTTATAGTAGTCTGGCGATTATTTGTGAAATTCACCAATATTCACCAAAGCTTTTTTGTGACGTATTGTAAAGTCAGTGATCAAAGTGTGGTTGCACTAGGTGTACACAGGGGGGTACACAGTACCACTAATTGTTTATTTACAAAATATTGTAGCAATTCTGTTTTATATTAAAAAAAGAAAGAGGGATGTCTGTGTCCATCCTTTTTCACAGAATAATTGTTTCATCAACTTTCCAAAATAGTAGAAGAAACGTAAATCTTTTTTTTAAAATAAGACACAGCAATCCTGCTTTTTTGAAACCCACTTTGATCACGAGCAAAATTTGGTATCATAGCTGGTGATTTCTGGTGAAGTGTCATATCTCTGAGAATTTGTGGCAAGCCACGAATGTCCTAAATTAGTGAGCGCGTTTCCCTCTTCTGTAATGATCATGCTGCTCCCTTTCCTGTGTCAGAAACTGCATCGGACAGAACTTCGCCATGAACGAGATGAAAGTGGCCGTAGCGCTGACCCTCAACCGATTCAAACTGTCGCCGGATCTCTCCAAACCAGCGCTCAAACTACCGCAGCTGGTCTTGCGCTCCAAAAATGGCATCCACGTGTATCTACAGAAAGTGAGCTGAACCTGGGCACACGGAAATCCGTGCCGATTACATACCCGACAACTAGCCTCAGGTCAGCGGCGTGATCCGGATCCAGTCCTGGCTTTGGGATCAGGATCCAGTCCTGGCTTTGGGATCAGGATCCAGTCCTGGTTTTGGGATCAGGATCCAGTCCTGGTTTTGGGATCAGGATCCAGTTCTGGTTTTGTGCTCAACTCTTAGAGTAATAGTTGGGGGGTAAAAGACCGTCCTGGATCTCGTCACACTGACCTGGAGTAAAATCGGGAGGTATTTCCGTTAGGGTTTTAATTAATTTACATTACTTGATTTTACGCTTCTGCTTTAAAAACAGCCTTCTGCTCTACTCACCCTAAAAAATAAATGTGTTATTTCTTTTTACAAATGCAAAGTCGTTTTGCGGCTGTTTTTGAGCAATCCGCGCATTATAAATTCCGTAGTTCAGTGTGGAGATATCAGTTGCTACAAATCTGTCTCTGGGAGGTTAAAATGAGCACTGCCACTGATATGCAGTAGGAGAATAGAGGTTCTCATCATGGTAAGGAAGGTTTTTCCCTTTAGGAGACAGCAGTGGATGATGTTTCACTGGGTTATTTTTGTTTGCCTTCCTCTGGATCAATATACTGTAAATACAAATATAGGATAAGTGTCTGTCGTCTAAATGTAGCATAGGTTGAACTTGATGGACAAGTCTTTTTTCAACCTTATGTAACTATGCAACTACTATGTAACTATGTAACAGCTGATGCCAGTAAAATAATACATGGGTGAAAACTCCAAAGGGAAGATTTTGAATAAATTCAAAGTTAGAAATAGATGAGCACAACATGAGCTATCAGGTTATACGACTTCATTTTGACAACTTTTAAGTGTATTGTTTAATAGATTTTAATAAACGTGAGCCGACTCACATTTGGAAGGCCGTAGACCACCATGAATCAGCAACGAATGTGGGATAGAAGAACGTGTACGTCGGCAACTTCACTGTCGCTGCTCACCTCAAACTATTCTCCATAGCCTGCTGTGCTTCACATGGGTTAGTACTGGGAGCAAACCGGCAAGTTGGGATATTTTATTGTAAAGAATCACCGATTCTTTCAAATGAAACATATTGAAACCTTGGCTTTGATGGGTGTCCCCATAACCAAATTCTCACTACCCCTCCCCCCTCCTCCCCAAGCAAGGGCGGATTGTACTTCCCTGCCAGCCTGGGCAATTCCTTGAAAAGCGGCCCTCCTCCTGCAGCGTCTCGGAATCATGAAGTCATGGCATCATGTGACGCATCGTCATGGAAACGCGATGTCGTGATGTCATGGCAATGCATCGTCATGTGACATCGCAGCATTATTTGACTTTCGGTCGCCATGACAATGCTGGAGGGCTGCTCCGGAGAAGGTAAGACATCCCACTCAGCCACATCTCAACACACACACTTACCTAGCGGTCCTGCCAGCCTGGGAACTCCCCAGCTCCCTCCTCAAGTCAGGTGGAAGATAGATCCCCGCGCCGACAGGAGGAAGGAGAGTATTGCAGGCAGTCGGGGAGCTGCACCACCGGGGCAGCCCCGACCGCCCGATAGGGCAATCCGCTTATGTCCCCAAGTATCTCCCCCCCCAAACTTCTCCTTCCCCCTCCCAAGTCCCAACCTGTGGAGCAGGGGGGCCCGTCCTGGCGGCAGCCACTTCCGGGTCCGAACACTGGGTTGGGCCTCTGCAGCCATCACGCTGCCTCCTCCACCGCGCTACTGTCGACATTGCGCTGCCTTCAGCACCCTCTTGTCCTGCTAGCACTCCCTCCTCTCCTGCAAGCACTCCCTCCTCTTCTGCAAGCACTCCCTCCTCTCCTGCAAGCACTCCCTCCTCTCCTGCAAGCATTCCCTCCTCTCCTGCTAGCACTCCCTCCTCTCCTGCTAGCACTCCCTCCTCTCCTGCTAGCACTCCCTCCTCTCCTGCAAGCATTCTCTCCTCTCCTGCTAGCACTCCCTCCTCTCCTGCGTCCTCGCCTCCTGAGCCCAGAGGAACTGCGTCCCCACTCTCCCTCCCTTAGTTCCGACCCTGATCATGCGTAACAGCACTGCAGGTACGGAATGTCATCGGTTTAATTTGAAGATTACATACGTGACTTGAATTGTAGTCATTATTTTTTTGAAAACCTTTTTTTAAATTGTGATCAAAATTATATTATGAGAGTTCGATACTAATAAAGATTTCAATGAACTGAAATGTCTGTCGGATTATATGGTCTCTCTCCAATGCACAATTTGGGATGATCTTTTTCAAACGGAATACATCAATGCCATGTGATTTTATGAAGGTGTTCCTGGTATGTGAAAAACAAAAATATACTGTGCGCAACTACTTAACCTCTAAAGAAATAAGTGATAAGGTGTAATAACCATAACCCTTCTAATTAGTAGCCCAATAAATAAAGCCACAAAAAACCACAGTGGAGGTGATATGAAATATTTTACATGACCATGTAATAAATGATGAAGGCGTCTGCTGCTACAAAAACAGGGGGTGGCTCAGCACCCCCCAATACACTAAAGAAATGGAAACAAAAAAACAGCGCACAACGCAAATAGTGAAGTATGCAAATACAAGTCCTTGGTGCGCACCTGCTGCTTCCTGATCCGGTGCCCGTACAGCCACTACACACAGGCAAACAGGTTCCGCATGGAATAAAGGCACTATCTGGGGACCCTCTGAGTGCTACTATCGAGTGCGGAGCCCAGCTGATCTGAAGGGAAATCCCCTATGGAGACGCTGACCGTTTGAAGAGGAGTTCCTAGGAAAGTCCTGTATCGCAGCTGCAGTTCAAAGCGCCCGCTGAGAGAAGCAAGCATCTGACTCCCACACCAGCAGTCGCCGAGTGGTAACCTGTGTGTTTTATACACTCAATGCTCAATTTTTCTAATTTGATGTACGCAGAATATTTTTCCCTATTTTAATACACACTTGTATTTGCATACTTCACTATTTGCGTTGTGCGCTGTTTTTTTGTTTCCGTTCCTGGTATGTCCCTTAGTATATACATAAAAAAAATCTTATTTTTGGTGTAAACTGATTTTGTCTTATGTGTAACCTGCTCAGACCTGGCGGTTTTAGTGTAGCACAAAAAGAGATACAAATGACAGCTAGCGGTGTCCACGTGGCTGCACCCCAGAAAACTCCTACTATTTCCCCATGTAACAGCGGCCCAAATTTCAGATTAGATTACAACAGTTTAACACATTTACAAGCTACAAAGAAAAAAACGCCTATTCTCGTATAATGAACATGAACCTACCGCAGTGTATCTGGGACTTGTTGACATAGTACAGTAATAAATTTAGTTACCATCAGTTGGTTGTCTAAATGATGCTTCTTATATAGTGTTAATCTGCAGATAAGACCTACAATTGTGCACATTTTCATGGGGATCGAGCGAGAAATAAGATATGATGAACTAAAGGGGTCCCTTTTGTTCATGAACACGGTGTATGTACAAAATAATGAAATAGACAGCACTCAATAATAAGGTTCAAGTTAATAGAAATGGTGCAAAGTGGAAGCGGGGGGGACCTCATTTCCTCCCAAAAAGGTTTTCCAAAAAGATCCAATGTTCCCAGCACACAAAAGCAAAAAACAAAAGGGGGTAATATGCCAAAATGTATTTAATGAGCAGAAAAACACAAAATCCACACGGGATGTAAGTGAATAACAAAACCAAAACACATCTAAAGAAAAAGGGAGAAAAACAGGGGAGGGAAGGATGGGATTGGGTAGGATGGGGAAAACAACAACAAAGTAAAAAGTACAGGGGAAGGCGGGCGGCAACGTTTCGATGTGAGAACCCCTTCAGGCCCGTTCCTAAAAGACTAAACACACAGAGAACACGTCGCTCGCCAAACAAACCAGCCACAAAATAAACATAAACTACCAGGTGCTTAGGAGAAAGAAGGCAACATGAAACACACAAGTAATCACAAGGATTACATAAAGCGCCCAATAGTAGCACTCATGATAGATAACACTATAGGTAGAAGTGTTATTACAGTGGAAGCCAAAAATAGCCTAATCCCACGATGGGGTCAGCCGCAAAAGGTCAAACTCAACAAAAATAATAACGTTTTATTAAACAATTAAAACCTGACGAAACACCATAAAAATGTATAGTTAAAAGTCCCCAAAAGTGTATGGTGGTGAGAGGAATAGGCATTGTAGTATACCTTAAGCCTAAATCACACTGACAAGTGGTAATATGATGTACTTATAACACCAGTCTCACACAAACTCACTGTGAGGCTGTACAGACAAAAATAATGCCAAAACACGCAGCAGGAGAGTAAGAACTTAGTAACTCCCCAAAGACACTGAATAAATCAACCTAATGATGAGTATACGACCTGATGTAATGTGTCCTGCGCTAGTAGGTGAACAGCTGCAGCCCTGGGAAGTATCCCGGACTGATCTCGCCTCCAAACACAAACCACGTGAGCGCCAACGTGATGATGTCACGCGTACCCCGATGTACATTTTGCGCGTCACAGCGCGCATTCGCAAGGGGGAGGAGAAGTTTGTGATGTTTAGTGTGACCTTATATACCCTCCCTGGTAGGGGAGGAGCGGACAATTTGCCTGTAAAGATCATACCTGGCAATAACAAAGAAGGAAAATCCTTACCAGAGAGACGAATAAGGAATCGAGGGGCGGGTGGGTGGGGTGGGGAGGGAAAGGTCAGTGAATGATAATACACATATATGTATAAATGTAAAGGTTACATACTATAGAGAGAAACCTCGCTCTAACCCCTAGTTGGTGATTGCGTGCTGCCTAGGGATATACTGAACGGACAAAAGGTGTGTACCAAGGAGGGTACATCAAAGAATCCCCTTATAGGCGCACCGCAGACCTAATAGTATAGACGGTCAGGGGTGGATGTAGTATGTCAAATAAACTTTATTAATTATGTAAGCGTGTAGTTAAAACAGTATATAGTACAATACCATATTCTGGAATAAAAAGTAGACCTTTAGGAGTCTACTTTTTATTCCAGAATATGGTACTATATACTGTTTTAACTACACGCTTACATAATTAATAAAGTTTATTTGACATACTACATCCACCCCTGACCGTCTATACTATTAGGTCTGCGGTGCGCCTATAAGGGGATTCTTTGATGTACCCTCCTTGGTACACACCTTTTGTCCATTTAAATGTAAAGGTTCCCATAGGTAATGGAACAGGCAGACAATGGCATACACCAGGAGATGCTCACAGAATGAATGAATAAATAAATAAAATAAATAATAAAAATGAAATAACATAAATACAATAATAAATAAGTGAATAAATAAATAGGTAGGTGTAGGAGTGGACTAACCTGACGGATCCGCCTATAGAGTCAAAACGGAACCTACTAAGCTGGTATTAAAGCAGGTCCTATATACCGGGATCCATCTACCCAAAATCAAAGAAAGGGAGAAAAAATAAAACCTTCATTAAGACCGTGCGGTGAAAGTGTGTTTAATAGGTAAATCCCCCTACATTCGCATTGTCTCAATTTGATATCCCAGTTGCCCGTGCGTGGGCCCCAGGGTATATGAGCTATTCCCATAAATCGTAAATTGGAAGCATGTCCCTGGTGTATGTCATTTATATGTCTTGCCACTGGTGTATCAAGTTTGTTCCGGACAGAACCTAGATGTTCCAAAATGCGTACTTTAAAGGCTCTGTGTGTTTCTCCAACATATTGTTTACCACAGGAGCAATGGATCAAATATATCACCCCTGTGGGGAGACAGTTAATGAAGTCTTTGGTAGAATAGGTGTTGAGAGAAGCGGAATCGGTAAATGTTTTGCTTACTTTGATTGAAGCCTTACAACGTCCGCAAGTATATGTGCCACAGGGTTTATTACCTAGCCAAGTACGTTTTGGTTTTGTCTGAAAGTGGCTTTTAACCAGATGATCACGGAGATTACGTGCTCTGCGGCTAACCATATTTGGTGTTTTTTGTAGTATTTTCGATCGGTCATCATCTTGAAGTAAGATGTGCCAGTGTTTAGTAAGAATCTGGCGAATGGATTGCCACTGACTACAAAACGTCCCAATAAAACGTATGGTTTGTGCCTTATCGTCGTCCACTCTTAGATGTTCCACAAGTAAACTAGGTCTTGGAGTGTTAAGTGACCTATGGTATGCCTTTTTAATAATGGATTTTGAATATCCTCTTTCCAAGAATCGCTTGGTGAGGTCTTTGGCCTGGATCTTAAATTCTGTAACACTGGAACAGTTATGCTTTAAGCGAAGAAATTGGCCTATAGGGATGTTATGTATCAGTTGTTTAGGGTGATGGCTGTCTGCTTTGAGGAGAATGTTTGTGGCGGTAGGTTTGCGATAAATCGTGGCTTCCAGTTTACCGCTCGTCTGCTTAGTAATTGTGATGTCAAGAAATTGGATACACTCCTTTTGAATTTCGTATGTTAATTTTAGATTATATGCATTTTTATTGAGCTTATCAATGAATTCTACCAAAAGATTCTCCGTGCCATTCCATAACAGGAACACGTCATCAATGTACCGGGACCAGAGATCTATGTGATCTGTGTACATTGACTAGTCCTCCATGTACACCAGTTTCCTCCCACCAGCCTAGATAGAGATTAGCATAGGTGGGAGCACACATGGTGCCCATGGCGGTTCCCTGGATTTGATGGTATATCTTATTATTAAATAAAAAGAATTTCTTGGTAAGTACAAAATTAAGCAGTTGTAATACAAACTCATTATGTGCATGTGAATGAATATCCCTGGCCCGAAGGAAATGTTTGATTGCTTGTAAACCAGAAGCATGAGGTATGCTTGTATATAAGCTTTCCACATCAATACCAACCAGTACGGTATTACTATCCACAATAATACCATCTAATCTCAGGAGTGCCGCCTTTGTACCTTTAAGATACGAGGGGAGTGCGTCCACAAAAGTGCGCAAGAAGGTATCTATATAGATGCTGGCGTTGGATGTAAGATTTCCAACGCCAGGCACTATTGGTCTACCGGGTGGAGGTTTGGTACCTTTGTGGACCTTGGGAAGAGGGTAAAAAGTGGCCAGGGGAGGGTGCTAAATAAAGATAAACTCTGATTCAGTTGTCGTGATCACTTTTTTCTCAACACCAGTCTGGAGAATTAATGATAATTCAGTCAGGAAAGTATCAGTCGGATCCTGAGACAGAATATTGTAACAATGTTTATCAGACAGTAAACGAAGGCATTCGTCAACATAAGATTCTGTATCCAAAATTACCACGTTGCCGCCTTTATCCGACGGTTTTATGGTAATGGTATCATCACTTTCAAGATCTTTCAGAGCTTGATATTCTTTAAAGCTCAAATTATATGTTTTTGGATTTTATGTCATTTGAATGAAATCCTTTGTCACTAGCTGAGTAAAAACGTCAACATTGGTACAAGTCTGTAATGATGGTGTAAAGCAGGCCTGCACAACTCGGAAAGCGAGATGGGCAGAACTGCTCCAAGGAAAAAAAATTTGGGCCGCATGGGTAAAATCATCATCATCATCATCATCTCTCCTCCAGCACCTCTCATCATCATCATCCTCATATATCTCCCCCAGCACCCCTCATCATCATCCTCATATCTCCCACAGAACCCCTCACTATCAACCTTTGCGATACTCCCCATCTATCTCTCATACCCCCATCTCTCCCCCTCACCCACACACATAATACTCCCCCTCCACATCAAACACACAATACCCGCCTGCACACCACACACATCCCATCCCCCCCCTGCACCTCACATCACTCCCCCCCCTCTGCACCTCACATCACTCTCCCCTCCTGCACCTCACATCACTCTTCCCCCCTGAACCTCACATCACTCTCCCCCCTGCACCTCACATCACTCTCCCCCCCTGCACCTCATCATTCTTCCCCCCTGCACCTCACATCATTCGCCCCCCTTGCACCTCCAATCACCCCCCTGCACCTCCAATGACCCCCCTACACCTCCAATCACCCCTCCTGCACCTCCAATCACCCCCCCTGCACCTCCAATCAATCACCCCCCCTGCACCTCCAATCACCCCCCCTGCACCTCCAATCACCCCCCCTGCACCTCCAATCACCCCCTGCACCTCACCTCACCCCCCTGCACCTCACCTCACCCCCCTGCACCTCACATCACCCCTCCTGCACCTCACATCACCCCTCCTGCACATCACCTCCCCTGCACATCATCCCCCCCTTCACATCACCCCCCTGCACATCACCTCCCCTGCACATCACCCCCCCTGCACATCACCCTTCCTTCACATCACCCCCCCTTCACATCACCCCCCCTTCACATCACCCCCCTTCACATCATCCCCCCACTTCACATCACCCCCCTGCACCTCACATATCCCCCTGCACCTCACATCACCCCCTGCACCTCACATCACCCCCCTGCACCTCCTCACCTCACATCAGTCCCTGCACCTCCCCTCACCCCCCTGCACCTCAGATCATGGCGGCAGAGGCGGGACTGCGCGCGATCGCAAGCAGCGGGCACTGGAAGTGTCGCACTGCAAGAGCGTGCTGGGGGGGAGGAGGGGGAGAGCGGGCTCGGCTCGTGACGGGTGGCGGAGAGGGAGAGCGGAGTAGGGGGAGGGAGGAGAGGGAGAGCGGAGTAGGGGGAGGGAGGAGGGGGAGAGCGGAGAAGGGGGAGGGAGGAGGGGGAGAGCAGAGTCGGGGGAGGGAGGAGGGGGAGAGCGGAGTCGGGGGAGGGGGAGAGCGGAGTCGAAGGAGGGAGGAGGGGGAGAGTGGAGTCAGGGGAGGGAGGAGGGGGAGAGCGGAGTCGGGGGAGAGCGGAGTCGGGGGAGAGAGGAGGGGGAGAGCGGACTCAGGGGAGGGAGGAGGGGGAGTGGGGGGAGGAGGGGGAGAGCGGACTCGGGGGAGGGAGGAGGGGGAGGGAGGAGAGCGGTCTCGGGGGAGGGAGGAGGAGAGCGGACTCGGAGGAGGGAGGAGGAGAGCTGCCGCCGCGGGCCGCACAGTGAGTGCCGGCGGGCCACATGCGGCCCGCGGGCCGCGTGTTGTGCAGGCCTGGTGTAAAGCGTGATTTTTTGCGTAATTGTGTTTACGGACCCTCACCAGGGCTTCTTGTGTTGTCTTGTTCTAATTCATATAAAACTTCAAGAAAAGCAAAATCTCTTGAGTCAAAGTTTTCCATTTCGAAACGCGTAGGACAAGGTTTACTAGTGTTCTAGCCTCATACTAGCACCCTACTGCGCGACTTTGACTGCTTGTGAGCGGCGCCGAAATCCCCGTGGTGACGTCACGATCCAGGAAGCGCTTCACACGGAGGAGAGTGCTGGCGCCCAGCTGATGCCAAAGACTGCCCTGCTGAAGTACTGCAGGAATCAGCATCTCCCAGCCTGCCTGTGCTTAGGGGAGCAAGGAACAGCAGAGGTTGTGCACCCATTTCAATAGGACCCTGCAATATCGAGGACAGCAGCATCACTCCTGCAAGGACACCTATTCTGGTCTCCGGAGGCGTTGGGTAAAATATCCCGAAACTGCTCGTTATTATTGTATTTGATGTACGCACATTACTCACCCATTTATTATATATGTCAATAATATTTTGTAATGCACTATGAGCGTTGTGCGCTGTGTCTTTTTTGTATCCATTTGTATGCTTGATACCTTGGACCCTTTTTCTGAGGCTACAGGACTTTCCCTGATCTCCACTCTTGGTTATTGACTTTAGGGTTCATTGGAAGATTTTGGACTGCTTGCTGTATCCCCTGTAAGGATATATTCATTCTTTTTGCCCACTGCATTTGTGCATTTTTTCCATAGGGAGATGGTTCATAGTTCTTTAATCAATATTTTTCTCTCTCGAACCCTCCTCCCTGCCATAATTCCTCTTCCATGCACTCCCCTCTTTCCCTTCGTTGAGGGGTATAAGTGGGATGAAATTGATTCTGTTCTTGAAATGGAAAGGGGTTGTGGTCCCTCAAAGATTAATTTGGTGCTCCCCTCTTAAAAAAAAAAAAATAATTCTCAAATTTAGAATTATGATTGTACTGTTTTAGTTTAGCTGCGGTTGGATTTGACTATGAATATATTCTTTACTACAGTGTACTGTTTTATGAGCAGAACCATAGGATTCCTGTTTATATTTAGATGGAGTTTTGAAGGTGGTAGACTTATGGGAATTCAAAGTGTTAACTCTCTTATTCGATTAATCATCCTTTACTCTTTCCATCTTATGATTCTTCCTATTAACAAATTCGGCTTCAAATTTAGCCACTTTAATGTTGATATTCTCATCCAATTGTACAAAACCATCTATGTTCTTATAACGTAAGTTCTTCCTGGATACTATCAATCTCTGTTTCAATGGTCTTAAATTTATCCTACTTAAACTTAATAAGCAGTTTCATGAGTGAATTGGAACAATTGGATAGACCGTCATTCAATCCTGTGAGAAACTCTCGCTTGTATGAATTGAGACTTTCTTAAGGATTCTAAGTAGGGATCAGCAGTTTCTCATCTAAATACTTTTGTAATGAGCCAGTCCCACCAGTGCCTCATTTCATCTTTACGTAACTGCTCAAGATTAAAAAAAACTGTTTTGTAATGTGTGGCATTGTATGAGATATAGGGCATCATGCAGTAAGCGGCGGAAAGGCAATTCTCGCCACTTTCCAGCCAAAAAAGCCTATCCGTATTCAGTAAGAGGTGAGAAAGTGGCGAGATTCAAAAAAAAAGCAGGCGTTTTTTTTTTTCCGCCGGTGGCGAGGCGAGAAGGCACTTTCCGCCTAAAAATGAAAAAATTTCCGCCACGCTGTATTCTAGTAGAGGCGAGTAGGTAAGCAGAGCTATTCGCCTCTCTAGAATGGCGTTTTGCTGGCGGATCAGCCACGCAAGAAAAAGATGGCAAGTTGCTGCTCAGCGGATGAGTGGCGGATCGGCACTTAGAAAATATTCTGGCCTTTTTCCTGGCTGGGATTGATGCCGGGGGTCTCCGGAGCTGATACCATTAATACCAGCACCGGACCCCCCCGGCATGCATCCGAAGCAGGAAAAATGCATTTAAAGCCCACTTCATTACCTTAGCGGTTAACCGCTAAGGTAATGAAGGGGTTAAAGAGCCGTGCCAGGTTTATTGTGGGTAGCGGGGGTGGGTGAAGGGGGTATTTGGCCCTTGTCGTTTGTTTAGGACTTGCGGGGGCGGTTGCGGGTGCACTTAACCCCTTCACGACCGTCGCGGTTAATACTGCTAGGGTCATGAAGGGGTTAAGGCCTCCCGCTACCCACCCGCAAGCCCTAAACAAACCACCGTTGGGGCTAATACCCCCTTCACTCACCCCCGCTACCCACAATAAAAAAAAAAACACCAGCCCCACAGTAACTAAATACACATATATATATATATATATGACCCAACAACACCTATACCCCCCTAACATACAATATAGTAATGGGCACAATGACTATTATCTACAAATGGATAATAGTGCAGTTGTCCATTTAAAATACATACAGAACAATAAAGACATTAAATACATATAGCACTCACCCATGTGCGGCTGCCATGATGAAGGCCATCCTCATCTTCATCCTGCCCATGCCCCATCCGCTTCTGCAAAACAGACACAAGAATAAAAACATCCAATGGTTATTAACCGCTACAGTCATTAAGGGGTTAACCCACCATCACCCACATACCCTCCCCCACTAACCCCCCCACCCCCTGAGGCCTAACCACCCTCACCCACTACCCACAAGGGAGTCCTACCACATACCCTTGGGGCCAAAACCCCCGTCCCCCCAGCACATACAGTGAAAACGGAAGATCAACTACCCCCCTTATGCCTGCAGCACCGCAGGGAGACTGGCTCACGCGTGCGCAATAACTTACAACTGGTCTGCGCTTTTTGCGTTCCAAAATTATAGAAGGGTGAAGAGGATTGAGCGGACAACTACCGCCCATGCGCGAACTTGAAACGCATGCGTTCCAACTGCTAAGGACCCGGATTGATGACGTCAGCAAGATGGATGCCAGGATACACAGAAATGATGAGAATGTAAACTCCACGACATACAGAGGATTGCAAACAGCTGTTGGGATTATCTAACAAGAGATACAGACTGGACATTGGCTAGAAGGACTGAATCAGCACATGAATTCCATCAGCACTAATTGAACAGGTTGCATTGGGGTTTGGGGCACTATTTATATGTTGTTACAAGGGAATGTACTTATGCCATTGTCACTTGATAAAGGCCATTATGGTCGAAACGTCGTGTTGGCTCAATAAATGAGTTTGATTTGCTAAACCCGTTGTGCCCTATGTTCCTTTGTTCATCTGTTCAGGACTGATCGCAGGCTTTCGTGCAAACACTGGAGCACCGGTAACTATATCATTATTTTTCTTTTTGAGGTGTGCAGCATTTCTCTTATATTGTCTGGACTGCGTACCTGTGAGGAACAGGAGGGCCTGAGCTTCCCGTGATGTTGTGGGGGAGCCAGGACCGGGCTTCTGGGGTGGTAGCCTCCATGATATCTTAGTGGTGCAGCGCCTCCATCTTCAATATTCCCAGGAATATGGGACAGGACTGATATAGAAGAACTCCTTGGGTCCCAGGGTAATACTTTCCAAGTCACACACAGTCTTTGATAATAACGAATAGTCTCTTTTATTGACAGAGCAGCAATCTCCCAACGATAGTGGCTTCCAGCAGCCGCAACAACAATAGCCAAGACGGGTTATTACGCCGCTCGCCTTCCACCCAGATAATTCCTCCTCTCCTTCCCTCCAAGTCTCTCCTCCAGCAGGATGGTCTGGGGTAGGGCTTCAATACCCCGTGGCCCAGCCCCGAGGTTAACCTCGAGGCAGGTCTTGGATTCTCCCCATCACCCCTGGCAGTGGGGTGAGGGCATTGGTCCACCAAGTCTATAATTCTATCAGCTCCACTAAAAGGACGCTGAATCTTCCCGCTCCTCTCTCTCTCTGATCCTGCACTCTGCGCAGGGGAGACCGTAGTCTCCGGATACTCCTCAGACCGATCCGCAGGATTCTTTGACTCACGGCATCCTAACTGAACTGTATACTCCCGGCATAACTAACCGGCAACTCCAGACTCTTGATATCACTATTCACTCTCTCACTAACACACTAACTCTACTCACAGGAGTTGGCTGCTAAATATAGAGCTAGCCCCACCCCTCGTGATGTCAGCAGAACCTCTCCTCTTGCTCACGCCTGCAGCAGAGTCCAGGCCTGCGTCTATCATTCAGGATAGGGCTATGAAGGGGGAAAACCCATGATGATTACTGGTGCCTGATCTTAACAGGACTTATCACAGTATAAGGAATATAGGTATAGCCTGTGCTGTTTACAGGGGGCTACACTCTCCCTATGGTGGAATCCAATGGTCCCCACTTGGACCTATCTTTAGCAGAACCATCCTGCGGCGAACCACCTGGGAAACAGCACACATAACATTGTCATAATACATGGCATAATGAGGTAGTTAATACAAGTACACCCGGGTACTCCCGACATGGAGAACCCTACAGATAGTGCCTTGGATCAGGCTTTCTTACCCGCCGTCCATTATGATCAGTGACGGTCACAGCGAACAACTGAACCGGCCCATGCTCAGGCCTGTATGTAACACCGTGCATGTAAATACACCTACCGATGCTCCATATGCGTACTAGCTCACTAATCTTATCCTCATTGTGATACCCTCCCTGACCGAACTTGGTGCGAAGGTATTCCTGGACTGCCTCCCTTCTCCAACTGTCTCGGTTCTCTTCAATTTCTCTCATGATGGGCTCAGGCACGTAGGGATATTCATACCCGTGTGACTGCCGGTATCTAGCGACTATGGCCCGGTCAGCTCGACTTAACTTGGTGAGTGTGCGGTGCCCTGCCCTGCTCGGCAGTACCCAATATACAGGCTCCTCTGGAGCTACCTCATCGTACAATATACTGGGGCCTCGAGGTACAATACGTTTCTGTTCTATCTCCCTAAACCGGTGATCTGACTCATCCTCCATCTTCTGCGGAGTGAAAGAACCAGCCGCCCACCAGTACGCGGTTAATTAACAAGAACCGCGTACGGTCCATCCCCTCGTGTTATCCGGTGAACAAAGGCGCCCACCATTTGTCGCGGTGTTCGTACTCTGCGGCCTGACTAGTGCGTTCTACATCAGACTCTACCTGTGATGATACACCGGACGTACCTGCATTAGTAGATCGCGAGCAATTTCTCCTTCCCTTGGCATTATAATACCTAGTGGGGTTCATTTTGTGCACCACTTTGCTGGTAGACCCAGCCTCTACTGGAGTGTGAGACCCACGGGCCCTCCCTCTAGCTGCAGGAGAAAACGGCACAGGGTTAGGTACAGGTATAACACTTGAATACGGTATCTCCCCATCGGACCCTTCTTCACTCAACTCCCAGTCCCGCAAGTCCTTGGAGTATTTGGGGTATTTACATAACTTATCCCTGGTAGGTCCCGGTGGCACCACTCGTGACGGGGCAGGGGCAGTGGCCGGGGCAGTGGGGCTATGGGCCGGGGCTGGGGGAACATCCAGAGCATTGTCCAGCAAGCGGGTGACACCTCGCCAAAGGAACTTGTGCTTAGAGGCACTCCCCGCCATACTTTTGGCTTCTCGGGAGGGGCCTCAACTCTGTAGGGAAGCCAGGGCAATGGCTGCGTCTATGCTCTGAGAGGAGAACACTCCTCCAGGACTTCTCTTTCCGCTGGAACCGGAACCGACGTCCTCAGGATCGCCTGCAGAATCTCCATCCGCCCCGTGGTCACGCACCGGAAGTGCGTCGAGGACCTTCGGGGGCGGTGGCGGAGCATCCGGTACACGGTCGAACAAGTAGGCCTCAAGCCTCTCTTTCTCGTTCGGCCGGATTGCAGTCTGCGCCTGGCGGGAGTAAAGGGGTGGTGGAATCTCCTTACCGCTCCGCTGCTTTTTGATGACATCGGGCTCCTCTAGGATCGTCTCGGTCTCCGTCTCTGTCTCGGCCGCACTGGGAGTCACCACTGTGGTGGGACTCTTACAGGCCTCTGTCCGCACCAGCGCTCGCTGTCGGATGGTTTCCGTACTTGTCTGCTCTCTCTTGATGCCTTTGGGGTGGTTCGCCGGTAGGCGCATCGCCACCGATGTCACTCCAATCTCGTCCTCTGAAGAAATCACAATAGGCTCCTCCGCTGGGGAGTCACCCGGTTCTTCGGCGATACAACCAGTGGGTATAGGTACAAAGTGTTCTCGCTCTTGAACCTTCACTGCGGTCGCGCTCTTCTCTGTTGCTCGTTTGCTCAGTTTAATAGCGAGCAGAGCCTTGGTTCCTCCCGATATGGTATAACGGGGACCCAGGTAAGTCTTTTCTTTACCTTCCGCCACCTCCGTCAATGTTCCTGGAGAGGCACCCCGTGGGGTTCCGAACAAAGGCCACAACTCGTTCGGCCAAAGGTAAAATGCGCCACATTGAGGGCATCGGGCCCGGGTGCTTGGTACCGCGCCGGTATTCCGCAGTGGACGCACAAACACCGAATGTATTCGTGCTCAGCTACCTCCACTACCAGTAGGCCTCCTGGTACTTGGTAGATGGAAGTACTCATTTCAGACATGGTTCGCTCAGTGTGGGAACAGCTCAGTGTTCCAGCTCCTTGCTCCTCGAATGCCAGACAAGAGTGAAGCTCTTCGCTCAGGCTTCCGGCCCCTCCCTTCGCTGGGGAGGACTCTCCTGATTGGCTCTCCTTGTGCCCCCTCCCTCTGGTGGAATCCAGAGGTGGGATCTTTTCTTTTTCAGCGTGACGTGGCCGGGCTTTCTGACCATTCACGACACAGGTGGGTGGGCTTTCGCGCCGCTCCGCTCCCCTTGCAAAGAATCCAGGTTTGGCGCCAGATTATTACACGTCCCGCCACATTCTCCTGATTGTCTCTGTGCACAACGCACGTGCTTGCTCCAGGCTTGGCGGGAACCGCCATCTTAGGTCACTGTTCTTGCTCCGCGGAGCACATGTAGGGATGGACGCCATCTTGAATGAGTCCTCCAAACGCCCATGTGCTCTATCCTCAATGTCTAACGGGTATGTCGTACCTAAACACTGACTGACTGCTAACTGTGTGCTCTGCATTCTGTTTCTCACTAACTTGAGGTGGCTTGTACCCCAGGCTCAGCGGAACCCCTCTCCTCCATGCACTGTGATCGATTTCTACCATGCAAGTGTTCTGTGGTGCGTGTGTGTGGGTGATAGCTATGGTACCTCTTTTCTAGGTATGGGGCGTCTCCTGCTTTTGGCCACTCATAGCGCGGGCCCTGGGCCATGGTCCCTGGACTGGTTAACAGGCTGATCCCCACCAGTTTCCTCACGCTACCTGCCTCAAGGGACTCGGTCAGCTCTAACTATTCACCCTTCCTACGCCACCTTCTATGGGCGCCCATCCTTCTCCAACACTTGCTCGGATAGTGCATCTCGCTCTGTCCGTTCCGCTTTGCTATAAGCCGGTCCTGTTCTGACATATCTCAGCAGCGCCTCCAAATGTAACCCTGCTTCCCCCCTTCCCCCAGACTACACGGTGGTGTCTAAGGTGCATGACGGCAGATTACATGCGGTGTGGTGCAAACCTGTGAGGAACAGGAGGGCCTGAGCTTCCCGCGATGTTGTGGGGGAGCCAGCACCGGGCTTCTGGGGTGGTAGCCTCCATGATCTCTTAGTGGTGCAGCGCCTCCATCTTCTATATTTCCAGGAATATGGGACAGGACCGATATAGAAGAACCCCTTGGGTCCCAGGGTAATACTTTCCAAGTCACACACAGTCTTTGATAATAACGAATAGTCTCTTTTATTGACAGAACAGCAATCTTCCAACGATAGTGGCTTCTAGCAGCCGCAACAATAGCCAAGACGGGTTATTACGCCGCTCGCCTTCCAACCAGATAATTCCTCCTCTCCTTCCCTCCAAGTCTATCCTCCGGCAGGATGGTCTGGGCTAGGGCTTCAATACCCCATGGCCCACCCCCGAGGTTAGCCTCGAGGCAGGTCTTGGATTCTCCCCATCACCCCTAGCAGTGGGGTGAGGGCATTAGTCCACCAAGTCTATAATTCTATCAGCTCCACTAAAAGGACGCTGAATCTTCCCGCTCCTCTCTCTCTCTGATCCTGCACTCTGCGCAGGGGAGACCGTAGTCTCCGGATACTCCTCGTACCGATCCGCAGGATTCTTTGACTCACGGCATCCTAACTGAACTGCATACTCCCGGCATAACTAGCCGGCAACTCCAGACTCTTGATATCACTATTCACTCTCTCACTAACACACTAACTCTACTCACAGGAGTTGGCTGCTAAATATAGAGCTAGCCCCGCCCCTCGTGATGTCAGCAGAACCTCTCCTCTTGCTCACGCCTGCAGCAGAGTCCAGGCCTGCGTCTACCACTCAGGACAGGGCTATGAAGGGGGAAAACCCATGATGATTACTGGTGCCTGATCTTAACAGGACTTATCACAGTATAAGGAAGATAGGTATAGCCTGTGCTGTTTACAGGGGGCTACACATGTATGTATGTATGTATGTATGTATATATATATATGTATATATATGTATATATATATATATATATATATATACATACAGTGGTCGACAAATCACCAAAAAATCTACTCGCCGAACAAAAAAATCTACTCGCCACCTAGTACCACACGTGTGCTTCTTGGGCCAATAGGAGCTCGCCACGATGTTAAATCCACTCGCCCGGGGCGAGCAAATGTATAGGTTTGTCGAACACTGTATATATATATATATATATATATATATATATATATATATATATATATATATATATATATTACACACACACCTTGTGTCCCAGGACAAATGAAAGGCGCAGAACCCTCTCTGTAAATCCTCCCCACTCTATAGAGCACTGGAGGTCTCTATTGGGAATCGGGTAAGGGGAGAGATGTTCTACAATAAACACCCTTTTCTTTCAAATAACTAGTGAAGAACATAAATAAATAGCAGACAGCAGTCATTTTCATACTCCTCTCACATTCTCTCTCCCCTCCATCTCCCACCCTTCCTTCTTTCTCTCTAGGGAAACGGTTACAGGGTCCCACGCTCTCCCCCCAAGGCATTTAAATGAAATGCCGGGGAACCGTGTGAAGCCTCTAACTGTATCCTACCTTGATTCAGCCAGCTTGCTGGCGTCTTCAGCACCGCGTCGCCATGATAACCCGGCATCAAATGACGCTGCGGGGTCACGTGATGTCGTATTTCCATGGCAACGTGTGGTTGCGCACTTCCATGGCAACGTGACATCACATGACCCCGCAGCATCATTTGATGCCAGAGCCGAGCAGGGGGGGCGGGGTGCGCGCGCTTAATTGCTGCACTAAAGGAGAATATTCAGCCAATTCAACAACTATTTCAATTCAACATGCATATATGGTCTTGCGTTCCATCACTTGTCCAAACTGGCCCATGTTAGAATAAACTACACTCACGCCTCTGTGCTACCACTGGTCACCAGGATATTATTGATGCTGTTACAGGAATCTCTCCTACTTTGCTCCATGGTGATGAATTAATGATAACTCCTCCTGGCTTCAGCATTTATAGCTCACCAACATTCAGTGTATTATGAGCTCACGTGACCTCACAATGCTGTGGTCAGCTGCTATATAGTATTTTAACCAATGAGTGATGACTACTCCAGGCAAATTGCAGCAGATGCAACTTAGCCACACCCTCCCATTCTGATGTCACTGATGACCTCACAGTGTTCCGGCCACAATCTTGTGCTCAGTTGCATTCCTCCTTTATGAACTAAATAGAAATAAAAATATTAGTCCAGTTGCAATGGTTCAGAATAAATGAGTACTTTAGAAATCACACTGCTGGGTCCCGTCAGATACCCCCTCCCCAATTACCTCCTCACACTGCTGGGCCATGTCAGATACCCCCTCCCCAATTACCTCCTCACACTGCTGGGTCCCATCAGATACCCCCTCTCCAATTACCTCCTCACACTGCTGGGCCCCATCAGATACCCCCACCCCAATTACCTCCTCACACTGCTGGGCCCCATCAGATACCCCCTCCCCAATTACCTCCTCACACTGCTGAGCCCTGTCAGATACCCCCACCCCAATTACCTCCTCACACTGCTGGGCCCCATCAGATACCCCCTCCCCAATTACCTCCTCACACTGCTGAGCCCTGTCAGATACCCCCACCCCAATTACCTCCTCACACTGCTGTGCCCCATCAGATACCCCCTCCCTAATTACCTTCTGGGCCCCATCAGCTTCCCCCCTCCTCCCAGGTTAATTCCTGAGAATCTCTCCTGCAGTGCACATGCTTATTAACCCCTTCCCACCTCCCACACACTGTTTTTAACCCCTTCACCACACACACTGCCAATAACCCCTGCACATCAATTCTGCCTGTACATAATGTGGGTTGGGAGATTCAGTGGGGGGGTGGTGAGTTGTTACCTGTCTCAGACAGGAGGTGAGTGGGGGAGAGAGACTGTTGCTTATTCAGTTCATGCCCAAAGCAGCAGAGGTTGCAGCAGGGAGGAAACAGACGGAGCTGCAGTGTGTAGCCCTGCCCCTGCCTTGCTGCTTCCTCTTATAAGCGCAGGCAGGGGAAGGAATGTGCAGCCTCACTGACTGTCCCTGGTTGAGTGACAGGCTGCTCAGCCTATCACAGAGGGGGAGGGATGAGCAGCCTCACTGACTGTCCCTGGTTGAGTGACAGGCTGCTCAGCTTATCACAGAGGGGGAGGGATGAGCAGCTTCACTGCTTTTCTCCTATGTTTCTGGTGCGTCGGGCGGGCCCCCCAGAGGTGCCGGTCCCGACCCTCCCCCCTGTTGGTGGCCCTGCGTATATATACACTTACATAGGGTCACCATAAGTTCATCCTCAAAGAAGAGGTCACCAAAAGCTAACCGCGCATGTGGGAGCGGCGAGCGGTCGTAGTTCTTGGACATTTGTAGTTCTTTAAAAATTCTTCCCGGATGGCGACCTTCAATCAAAAAAACGGACATGTCCCGGGAAATACCCTAAGGGTGCGCTTATAGTGCCGGCGACAGCGACGCAATGGCAAAACAAATGCATTACCGCCGCCGGGCTTTCCCAAAACGACTGACGATGGTTCTGGCCTCAGTGAGGTGTTCAAGAGAAAGTTGATGCGTGTGAATATATTTTTCCAAAACAGAACTATTATGGGGCAGAACCACAAAATGTGTGCTAGTGACCCATTATGACTGCAGCCTTTAAAGCAGGGTGCCGAATGTGAGGTCTTTATGGCCTTTAATCTGACCAGGGTCAAATAACAGTGGACCATAATTTTATAGGCATTTTCATTTATGGTTGTGCATGGGAGGGGGGATGGAGGGGGAAGAGGGTGGTGGGGGGGAGGAGGAGAGTGTAGGGGGGAGTGAGCGGGGGATGCGCCCAAAGCCTGTAGCCTTACAAGTAAAGTCTTACAATAAAGACATACAATACAAGTAGATACGAAGGGCTTTGGGCGCATTTAGTAGGAGCTGATCTTATAAGGCTCTGAGGTTGTACTGTTTCCCCAACGTAGATACATATATTTTGGCTTTTCACCTGTCAGATGAAAACGTGGACAATAGTAAGGTGATTATACATTTTTTTTGTTTGTGCTTGGTGTTGACAGTCCATCTAGGTTGGGTAGTTTTCCGGCCTTGAGGATCTTTGGGAGGGACCTTCTGGTCCAGGGCAGCTTCCTGCGCGAAACCCTCCGGGGGCAGTTGACCCAGGGTACCCTACCCTCATAGGGCCCAGGCCCACCTTAGTGAGGAAGCGGACCGTGTCGGCCTGGTCTCTGATGGAGTGTTGTGTATTCTCTTTCTGGACGATGAGCATGGGTTTCTGTTACGTTACATGTCTCATGCCACATCTTCTTTGCAGGCTGACAGGCAAGAGATCCAAGAATAGCTCTGGCTCGCAGCCAGAGGCGGATTTCCAGATCCACCACCCCCTGGCACCTACTTCGTGCCGCCCTCCGTTTTCTTCGAAATCGCACCTATGTGACTTCACACGGCGTCTCTTTCCAATGGCAATGCGACATAATGATGTCATTTGACGGCGCAGCATCGCGTTGCCATGGCAACGAGACGCTGTGTGACGTTGCAGCATCATTTGATGCAGAAAGAAGGCGGAGACAGCAGGAAGGCGGAGGCGGCAGCAGGTAGGAAATTTCCCATCAGGCCTGATAGGCCCAAGAGCGCGGCCTCTCTGTATGGGGGTTGAATTTTTTTTCCGCTGACAAATCTTGCCGCCCTAGGCCTAATGGGAAATCCGCCACTGCTCGCAGCCCTTGAACTTTGTTCGGAAAATGGTGGAAACAGCTGATGATGTCTCTTTGTCTATCAGGGTTATTCACTCTGGAGCCCAGTGCTCTATGTACACATAAACAGAAGGGCCAGCGCATCATACAAAATGATACAACATATAGTGCAATACCTCAGTGCTTATCTGCTCATGAGAAAGGGTCATTTAGTTAAACCCTTTGGCCAAAGCATTATAAGCCTGCAGCCACTTCACGGCATGACCAATCTGCAGGTCCTAACACAATTCTGATGTACCTCTCTTTTCTGCTGGAATGAGAAAGACCATCCTGGGTGCTACTGAGCGTGGCAAGATATACAAACAAAAATAGAAAGGCCAGCGCATCATACAAAATGACACAACATATAGTGCTCTGTGTTTCGGAGAGGTCCGGGCACATATTCAGGAATCGGCACTAAAGGTAGTCACCCAGGTTGTCCATAGTCTCGGGGACCCCCCTCACTCGGATTTTATTTCTCCTCTATAGAACAAGAGACAAAAAGGCCTAGTGCTATGTCCAATTTGACAAGTTACCTAGTTAAATACTGTACTTATCTGGATATCATCACATAAGCGAGGGTCATTTAGTTTCATTCTTTGGTCAAAGTATTTTAAACCCACAACTAAGTCATGGTATGGCCCTTCTGTAGGTCCTAACCATGCTGTACCTGCAAAAAGCTATCATAACCTCTCTAATGGAAGAGGAGATGTCTTAAATCAGCAGTCCAAGCTGACACCCCCCGCCCCCTTTAATGTGTGTCAATACAATCCACTCAATGCTAAGTAATTAGCTAAGTTGCCGATCGATAGGCGAAGATTCGGCTAGAGGACCAAAGATGCAAAGTTCTGTGGGGAAGATCATGTCATCAGACAGTCACTAAATACAATTGGTGCACTGCTAGAGAGAGGGCAGGGCTCAAAAAGGAGTGTGCCATTGCCTGTTTCAGAAGAGGAAGTGGGTGTGACTTTGTAAATGGTTGCTATAGAAACAAGAAATGCTTGTTACATTATACTACATTAACAATGTCATATTTAAATGCTACAAGTTCTTTCTCATAGTACAGAACTGATCTATTAAAAAAAAACACAGCTTTAAAAGACTCTTCTCTCTCTTAAATAGGTGGGATAGGCGAGCTTGAAAACAGGCAGGTTTGTGACCCCTCCTCCCTGTTTTCAAGCTCGCCCCTGTCCCTTCTCTTACTGCTCTGGTCTGTTTGTCTGCTTTACCTCCCCCACTCTCTGACCACTCCCCCCTCTGGCTGCACCTCGGTTCTTCTCCTCCAGCACATTGTCCTATCCTCTCTCTTCTAGCCATGAACACTTCCTAGTCACAAACAGCACCGCCTTCATGCTCCCCTACAGGAGTTGTGACTCTCTTTATCCATATACAGCCAGGGTTGCACCACTGCCAATGCCAGCGGGGAGAGGAGAGACAGTCACTATCCCAGTAGCATGACATCCTCTGTGTTGCAGGGACTGCTCTCCCTGGATGTCCCTCAGCTCTGTCACTGGGCTGCCTCACTCTGCCTCCTGTTAGTGCTGCTCAAAGCTTCCAAGCTTTATCTGAGACGGAGGGAGCTGGTCAAATCATTCCGTCCTTTCCCAGGTCCTGAGTGCCACTGGCTCCATGGGAATATCCATGAGGTAAGAGTATACAGCATCACGTGCGTGGGATTATTAACATGTTATATATGTCTCTCTCTCGCTCTCTCTCTCTCTCTCTCTCGCTCTCTCTCTCGTAATACAGTCTAGCATTTATTGGCAAGTGCACGCTTCATAGTGAGAGTATAAACATACATTACTCAAACCAAGCTCCAACGCAAATGAAGAGGCCGTAAGTAAACTGCAGAATGTAGAATCAAAAATGTGCATTATGTCGGGGGCCAAGACTTTTTTGGTGAGGCGCGGCTCACTTACCCGGCTTCAGTCCACGCATTTCCATGGCAACGTCATTGACGCTGCATTAGAGGTAAGGGGGGGGCATTGACACAGGGGGAGAGCAGGTGGGGGGAGGGGGCGCAGGAAGTTTGTGCACCCCTGCGTTAAGTGAAAAAAGAACAATAATCTAACATTTCGGTCCTTCATCAGGGTTGTGCTGATAACTATATATGTATATATCTAAGTTATGGTGGGTAAAAAAAGTGACAAAAATCGTCCACAGCAAAGCATATAGCAAATGGAAATATTCCTGTATGCTCATTTGCATGTCTTAGACAGGTCTGCAACCCCGCCTTTCACCGTGCTGTGTGCTGGGTGATAATGGTGAAAGGCGGGGTTGCAGACCTGTCTAAGACATGCAAATGAGCATACAGGAATATTTCCATTTGCTATATATATATATATATATATATATATATATATATATATATATATATATATATATATATATATATATATATACACACATACATACACACATACACACATACACACAGATATATGGAGGATAAGCATCCATCCTATCATAATATCTCACTTGCATACTTATTGTAATTAAATAACCATCTCTCTATCATACTGTATTTAATACCGTCTGTTTCTGTATTTCTGGTATACCTGAAGAACCCTGTGCTGTTTGTAACATCAACTATCTGACGGTCCAATAAAGGGTACCACCACACTACCTACAGTACCCCTCGCTCATTTGTGATTTTACTACATTAAAGCCAGGGTTGAACTAAACAGGGCTGTCAGGACTTAAAGGACCGACAGTAATTAGTCAAAGCCATGACTAATTGTAGTTAGTGAAATAGAAATGTTGACTTTGGATAAACTAGTTGTCCATGCTAGTTGTCCATTGTGGCGGCTCCATTATCAACGACCCCAACGGATATTTATCAAGGTCCTTGCAGTCCTATAAATAGTAAAGTGACGTTATTTGTGCTATTTTAGTATTGCACACGCCCATCAAACTGCACCTATTTATCATGTTCTGCACCTGGCTTCTATGCACACTTGCAGCAGACTTAACATGTTTGGTGCCAATTCTTTCATAGGTGATTTAATAATAGATTTCCTGAATTACCTGTCACATTACAATTGCTAGAGAAAATGTATGATATAGAAATGTAGCAGACCGGTGGCAATGAATGCAGAATGCTTCTCCTTGTTGTGGCTGTCTATCAAAGGATAGTGTATAGTGTATAGTGATACAACTACCAGATCTATCGGTCAAAAATCCCTTTGGAATCCCCGAACTTGACTATCCATTGTATTCCCTGCTCTCTTCTGCCACCTTGAGTCTATTACATGATGACATGAACAGACTCTTTGTCATACATTCCATGTCTGTCTACAAAAATGTATTATATAAAAATTAATGCTTCACCTGAGAGCCGCTATTTAATTTGTTTACCTTGACTTATCATTCAAATCAATATGACAAACTCTTATTTATTAATGAAAAATAATTTCACAGGGACGTTAGATTGACATGTCCACCTCATGTTCCTGTACATCCTGGGATGCAGTACAGAAAAAAAAGACATGTAGATACTGTAGTCCTTTCCCGTTTTCCCCTTTTACACACTCTTTGGGGGAGACAGGTAGTTTGTGGCTATCAGGTAAACCAGTGGCTTTCAAAGTGTGGTTATTAGGGTTGCCAGGAGGCTTCTCCAAAAATACTGGACACGATGATGAAAGTAGCGATGAGCTCAAGACACACACGCACACGCGCGCGCACACACACACACACACACACATACCCTCTCATCCTCTCTCTGCTCCATGTTGTTTCTGCCTCACCCCCAGGGTCCTGACACCACCTCCTGAATGGCTGCTACTGGGTAATGCAGCCAATCGGCATGGAGGAAGCTGCCCGGCAACCTAGCAACAGCCCTTGACTCTCCGTGCTCTGGAAAATCCTGTGGTCCAACAAGCTGGTCAGGTCACTATGTCCAGAGCAGGAATACCAGTATAAACATACATGTCCAGTATTACCTCTCATTTTTTACTGGGCAGAGTGTCCAAATACAGGACAGTCCAGTTCAATACTGGGCACCTGGCAGCCCTAGTGGTGGTTGGAGCAATAACAAAAAAATGCCCTTCTGGTGCTTCTCGTGAGCAGTCAGGGTTCTCTGTGACACTAGTATACTGGTCCGGGAAATAATTATTAACATTGAAGTTATGTATGGAACCCATTTTAAAAATCATGAACATTGACTTCCAAGTAAAACCTCCAGGTATCCTTCGGAGTGATAGGGGCCATGAACAGGTTGCAAGGCAGCAGGCCGCTCTACTACCGAAGGGTTGTAAGCACAATTCTGGTGCATTATCTTACATGTTACAGCAGCAAAACATGTAGCACTGCGCAATTTTATATTTAATTTTATTACAGGATTGAAACAGGGGGTCTCTCGGAGCTGGGGAGCCCCTGCTTCCTGAGATACTTACTTCCGTAGGGGGTGACGGTAGCAGCTCCAGCTGGGCTGTGTGGGCCTAACGAAATGGCGGCTAAAATGTCCTGTGTCATGCGGGCCAATAGGAAGCTGTGACGTCATACAATGTGGCTTCCCATTGGCGTGCGTAATTGGGGGCTTTAAACTCCACAGAGATACCGGCACCTCCGAGGTGAGTATCTCAGGAGCAGGGGGTCCCCAGAGCTGAAATTAACGCAGTTCAGCTCCGGAGACCCCCTGCTTCAATAATGTAAATACAATATGTTTGCCATTCACTCTCATAGTCCCAAATGCACTAAGTGCCATTAGGCTAAATAACCTAACGTTAACCTAAATTAACATTAGACTAATCACAAGGCATATGCACATATCTCCCAGGTATCTTAAGGTGTGCTCCCTATTGAGTACAGGTATCTCTCCACAGTTGTTTCAAGGTGTGTTTGAGGGGATTTATATTGCACGTGGGACTCAAGTAAAAGAGGGTGTATTAAACTCTTGGAAAATAATGTCCATGTGGCTCATAATAGGCAATGATATGTTTGTATATTGATTCTGATTATTACATTTGCAAAATAAAAAGTGCAGAAACTATTCTGGAGGATTTGTCACATGAAGTCACTGCTCTAGAATATATATATAAAAAAATTCTACACTATTTATTATATTTGAAGTCTGGACTTTGTCCTACGTACATATTACAATTGCTCTTAATTCTGCTAAATCGAAACTCTTACCCTCTGTTGTTATGTGTGTTGCAGTGTACATGCAACTACACACAAGGGTTCTTTGGATAAGGCTTATTTAATTTAGCCTTAAATCATACAGCACACCAAAAACAAATAGCTTCTCATCAGCAAACAAAAGAAAAATAGCTTATCTTCAGCATGCAAACAAAACAGGTTTTGTTCAGCGTGCAGGACACAACAGTTCATCAAAATGTACTTTGCAAACAGACCTTAAATCAAGCTGTTCTCTCTCCAGAGTTTTCAGGGTATTTCCCTGCTTCAGACAGCATACAAAAAGACAGACCTTATAGCAGTAATCTCTTCAGTAACTCACTCCTGCCTCCTGACCAGCTAGGCTGCATGTGTGCACATCCTGGTGTTTTTAACACAGCTTGATTAGGCAGCTGGGATTCAACTAATTGCCATGAGCTTCCCAGCTGAAGTTAACCCCATCACCGCTGCACTGCAGACTAAACATATGTCTGCCAGGCATATAGCTGGTGGCTTTTATTTACCCTGTCACATTCCTCCCCTGTTAGTGTGTGGCTGGGGCTACGCACGGCTGAAGCCCGACCATCCACCCCTTCTCTAGAAAAGAAATCAGCATTTGCGTTCTCTTTTCCCGGCCTGTGCTGAATCTCAAATGAGAAGGGTTGGAGGGCCATATACCACCTAGTTTACCTAGCATTGGAATCTTTCATACTATTTAACCACTTCAGTGGAGCATGGTCTGTCACCAGAGTAAAATGGACTCCTGTCAGGTAATGCCTTAAAGCCTCGATTGCCCACTTTACTGCAAGGCACTCCTTCTCAATCACTGAGTAATTTTTTTCCCTCGGGAACAATTTCCTACTCAGGAAAAGGATAGGGTGTTCAACTACCTCAAACTGTTGTGCAACACTGCCCCTAGCCCTCTCTCTGATGCATCCGTTTCCACTACAAAAGGCCTGTTGAAGTCTGGGCTTCTAAGGACGGGACCCTCTGATAGACACCTTTTTATGTCCTCAAAGGCTCTCTGACACTCCCTTGACCATACCACTTGTGTAGGGGCACACTTTTTTGTGAGGTCCATTAAAGGGGCTGCCACTTTCGAGTAGTTGGGGATGAACCGCCGGTAGTATCCTGCTAAACCCAGCAGAGAGCGTACCTGCATTTTTGTTTGGGGGGTCGGAACTTCTTTCAGGGCAACAACCTTGTTGGCTAGTGGCCTTACTTTTCCACCTCCCACTGCATACCCTAAGTATTCGGTTTGCTGTGAGCTCTGCCTCTCTTAGAGATTTGAGGACCACTTTCAGCCTATTTAGATGGTCCCGCCAGTGTTTACTATAAATGACAATGTCATCTAGGTAGGCTGCGGCATACGTCAGATGGGGTGTAAGCACATTATCCATGAGTCTCTAAAATGTAGCTGGGGCTCCATGCAGTCCAAATGGCATTGTCACAAACTGGTATAAACCCATGGGAGTGGCAAAGGCTGTTTTGCACTTGGACTTTTCCTCTAAGGGTATTTGCCAGTATCCTTTTGTTAAGTCCAGCGTGGATATATATTCCGCGTTACCAAGGCCGTCAATTAATTCGTCCACCCTTGGCATCGGATATGCGTCAAACTTGGATACCGCATTGACCTTTCGGAGGTCCATACAAAATCTTACCTTCCCATCGGGTTGAGGGACCATAACTAGTGGACTACACCACTCACTGCATGATTCCTCAATTACTCCTAAGTTTAACATTTCTTGTACCTCCTTCTCTACCAGGGCCCTATGACTTTAAGGCAACCTATAAGGACGGGAACGTACATTTACCCCAGTTGCTGTCTCGCTCGCATGTGAAATTACATTAGTTTGCCCTGGTAAATCAGAAAAAACATCATGGAATTGTGTAATTATTGCTAACAAGTCCCCTTTTTGTTCAGAGGACAACTGTTTACCCATTGGGATTTTATCGTCACCCACGATGTTCTCCCGTTGGGGCTGAGGACCCAAGTCCGTTTCCTCCTCCACCGGGTGGATGAATAGAGACCGCTGCATCTTCCAGGGTTTCAGCAAGTTCACATGGTAAATTTGTTTACCCTTCCTGGACCCTGGTTGAGCGATCTCATAATCCACATTACCCGTGCGGAGGAATACTTTGAATGGGCCCTGCCATTTGGCCAGGAGTTTACTCTCGCAATTGGGTAATAATAACATCACCTGGTCTCCCGGGTGAAACACTCTCATGCGAGCATTCTGATTGTAATGTCTCTCCTGACTGTCCTGGGCTGATCTAAGATTCTCCCTAGCAAAATGGCCGATCACATCTAGGCGCTTCCTAAGGTCTAGTAAATATTGCAAGGTATTCTTAGAAGGGGACCGCTGTTCCTCCCAGGAATCCTTTAGGGGGTCTAGGATACCCCGGGGTTGGCGGCCATACAGCAGTTCAAATGCAGAGAATCCCGTGGAGGCCTGGGGAACTTCCCGCACTGCAAACAGCAAAAAAAGGGAGAAGTTCATCCCAGGCCCTCTTTTCTGAATCTACAAATTTCCTCAGCATCCCTTTTAGAGTTCGGTTAAATCTTTCCACCAATCCGTCAGTCTGTGGATGGTAGACCGATGTCCGAACAGACTTGACCTCTAGTAATTTTAAGACATCCTGCATCAATTTAGCCATAAAATTTGTACCTTGGTCTGTCAACATAACCTGGGGAAGTCCAACCCGTGAGAACAGCTCCAACAACTTGTTGGCTACTTGCTTCACCGTTGCTGTTCTCAGGTGGAACGCCTCAGGATATCTTGTTGCATAATCAACTATTACAAGAATAAACCTGTGTCCTTTCGCAGAAGGTCCTAGAGATCCTACCAAGTCTACTTCAATCCTCTCAAAGGGAACTGAAACCAAGGGTAGAGGAACCAAAGGGGCTGGTTTTTGTCCCTTTGGACTAGTTAGCTGGCACTCCAGACATGCCGCACATAACTTAGCAATATCACTGTGCATCCCTGGCCAATAGAATCGGGACGAAATACGGTCCAATGTTTTATCACTGCCCAGGTGACCACCCCAAGGGACAGTATGGGCTAGAGTGAACACAGATTTAACAAACGCCTTGGGAACCAATATCTGTCTGGTGACCTCCCCTGTTTGTGTCTGCCTATTCACCCTATACAGCATATCATTTGATAACTCAAAATGGGGGAATACTATCACCCCCTGTGCATTCAAAATTTGCTCATCAATTTCTACCACCTTGTCATACTGTCTAGCAAGGACTGGGTCTTCCCTTTGCCTCTGGCGAAAATCTGGGAGGTATAGGTCTTGTAAATCTCCAGGGCCCATATCCCCCTCCCTCTGGCCATCCCCAGTCATCACTTGTGACTTCCGGCTATTAGAATGATCACCCTGAGACCCAGATTTCTGCAACCAGTCCTGTTTGTCAGAGCGTCTTTGCTTCCGAGTCTTTTGAACCCGGTGTCTACTGGGAAAAAGGTCTGCCGAGAAGGGGAACAGTTTGCCAGGGTTCTCCTGAGCCAAAGAATAAGGCTCCTGGTGAGAGACTGGAGCCATTAGGTCCAAAAAGAAAGGCCAGTCCAGGCCGAGCACAATGGGGGCAGGGAGCCAAGGAGCGATTCCTACTTCGAGGTAGGCCGCCTGGCCTTTTACCTGTAGCCGGATTTTGGCTGTCGGATACCGCTTTACATCGCCGTGTATACATTCTATACTCCATGGGGAGTCAAAAGAACACACGTTAGGCGGTAACAGTTCCTGGAGGACCAGAGTTTTCCCAGAGCCCGAATCTACAAGGGCATGGACGGTTTTCTCCCCAACCTGGGCTGGAAGTAGCCAGGGCTTGTAACTTTCTCCAGTGAAGGCCGAGGCGACGGTCCTGCTGAAGGAACAATCCATCTGTGGGCAGTCCACGTGCCGGTGGCCTTGTTCTCCGCAGGCGGAACATGGAGAGGGTTCCCTCACAGGAGGGTACCGCGGATAGCGCTCCGCTGGACCGGATACTGGAGACCAGGCATCTGGTGGGTCCTGTGGGCGACGTCCTTGGAGGTTCCTCTCATTTGGCGACCAGCTGACATCATGAAGGGGATGAGGGTCTCGGCGGGGACCAGCATTTGGACTCCGCCCTTGCTGGAACGACTGCTCTTTCCATTGGACTTGGCGGTTGCGTATGAACGGGCCGTAGGTTCCCCGTTGATCCGACCTCCCTTTTTGGGCATCTGCAAGTGCCAGTGGAGTCGGATCCATCGGGTCCAGGACACTCGCCTGCTCCTCAGCTCCAAGGAAGTTCTCCACGAGTCAGACCGCCAAAGCTAGGGTTTCAGCAGCGTGGCGTTTTACTCACGAGCGTGCGGAAGGGGGTATTATCTGTAGGAATTGTTCAAACACCACCTGCTCAAGAATTGCCTCCTTAGTGCACTCCTCGGGTTGTATCCAGCGCGTACGCAAGTCCAATAACCGCTGAGCAAGGACCCGGGGTCTCATCTTAACAGTGTACTTCATGTTCCGGAACTGCTGCCGGTAGGTCTCTGGGGTCAGACCTAAGCGATCCAGTATGGCAGCTTTTACTTGTCGGTAGTCCATTGCCTGATCTGCAGGGAGGCCCTGATATGAGGCCTGGGCTTCTCCTATGAGGAGCGGGGCCAAAGCAGTGGCCCAGCGATCTGCAGTCCAGCCCTGAGCTTCGGCAACCCTTTCAAATGTCAGTAAAAAAGCCTCTGGACCCTCGTTCAGAGCCATTTTCCACAGGAATATTGGGGGTTTGTTTGCAGGTTCGGGACTGGCAGACCCCTGGAATTGGGTCAGCAGTCTGGCCATCCACTCATCTTGTGCTGCCTGCTACTGGGTTAGGAGCTGGGTTTGCTGCTGCAATAGTCTTTCATCTCTCTCTGCTTGTAGTTGGCCTGCTGGCACAGAAACTCTTTTAAATATTCTTCCATTTTTCTCATTCTTGTGTGTGTGTGGCCCTTTTACTGCAGGAACCTTTCAAAATTCCGGCACTTCAGACACCATATGTTGCAGTGTACATGCAACTATACATGTGAGTTCTTTGGATAAGGCTTATTTATTTTACCTTAAAACATACAGCACACCAACAACAAATAGCTTCTCATCAGCAAACAAAAGAAAAATAGCTTATCTTCAGCATGCAAACAAAACAGGTTTTGTTCAGCGTGCAGGACACAACAGTTCATCAAAATGTACTTTGCAAACAGACCTTAAATCAAGCTGTTCTCTCTCCAGAGTTTTCAGGGTATTTCCCTGCTTCAGACAGCATACAAAAAGACAGACCTTATAGCAGTAATCTCTTCAGTAACTCACTCCTGCCTCCTGACCAGCTAGGCTGCATGTGTGCACATCCTGGTGTTTTTAACACAGCTTGATTAGGCAGCTGGGATTCAACTAATTGCCATGAGCTTCCCAGCTGAAGTTCACCTCATCACTGCTGCACTGCAGACTAAACATATGTCTGCCAGGCATATAGCTGGTGGCTTTTATTTACCCTGTCACAATGTGCAATCATTGAACTGAGTTCCACTCTGTGATAATATATGGGAGAGGCTCAGAGATACATTTAAAATGCGGTATTATCACCTCACTAGCAAATACTCTGCCTTCCAGCTGCACCTATTTATTGTGTTCTGCCCTTGGTTTCTATGTCTTGTATTTAATGAAAATCAGCTGCACATACAGTATTGTATCTAAATACAATACAGAAGATTGCTACACTGTCTCTTGACTCTACTACAGTAATTAAGGGGGGGACAACTCCACTCCTCAAGGGTGCTTCAGGATGGTAGCTGGCCACCCCTGTACTAGTTAAAGTGCAGAAACCTCAGTTAATTAAAATAGCTGACATTCCACAGGACGTTATCATTTAGATTAGTTGGGCCAAACTCTTCTAAATCTGCAATCTATATATGGTTCTATTCAGGGGCGTAGCTAGACATGTGCAGGCCCCCGGGGAAAAAAATCTTCAGGGTCCCATTAAAATGAATACTGACGGCTATTTTTCTTTCCCTCCCCCATCCTCTCCCTGATTCTCTCATCATCCCTCCTCATCTCTCCCCATCCCTACTCGTCATCATCCCTCATCATCATCTCTCCCCCTCCTCCTCATCTCTCCCCCTCTGCATCATAATCATCTCTCCACCCTCCTCCTCATCTCTCCCCCTCCTCATCATCTCTCCCCCTCCTCAACATCTCTCCCCCCATCCACCTCTCCTCCTCATCTCTCCCCATCCTCATCTCTCTCTCCCCATCCTCCTCATCATCTGTCCCCCTCCTCCTCCTCCGCCTCATCATCATCAGCTCTCCTCATCATCATCATCATCTCTCCCCCTCCTCATCATCATCTCTCCCCCTCATCATCATCATCAGCTCTCCCCCTCCTCATCATCATCATCATCAGCTCTCCCCCTCCTCATCATCATTATCAGCTCTCCCCCTCCTCATCACCTCTCTCTCTCCCTCCTCCATGCCTACCTGTGGGTGGTAATAGAGACAGGCAGGGGGGGAAGATTGTGTAACGCCGGGGGCCCGCCGCATACTTGAGGATAAGCCGGCAGAGGAATGAGCAAATTTTACAGAGGCAGAGCAAGATGGCCGGGATGGAGCACGCTCTAGCGGTCTGACCCGGAAGTCTTTCTTACTTCCGGTGTCTGCTGCTAGATCTCGCTTCTCCCCGGTCGTCTTGCTCTGCCTCTGTAACATCTGCTCATTCCTCTGCCGGCTTATCCTCTATTTAACGCCGGGGGCCCGCAGCCACATACTATCTCCCCCGCCTGGCTGAAGAGAGATGGGCCGCCGACAGGGAAGGGGGAGAGCGGACCCCCCAAGAGCGCGGGGCCATTGGCTTTGCCCGGGCTATAACCACAACCCTGGTTCTATTTGTGTCTAATTCTTCTGTATGTTAAACCCCAGTTCCGCCAGGATGGGAAGGATTTGGACAAGGTCGCTGCGTGGGCTGAAAAATATCCCTACGGCTTCACGATGTGGCTGGGAAATTTCTTTGCATCGCTGATTATCAGTCACCCTGATTATGCAAAGGCCGTTGTAGCCAGACAGGGTAAGACATTGCTTTTTCAACAAGTACTATGTTTATTTTATTTAAAACAAATGTTTGATGCTTTGTAAAGGTGCAATCACACATAGTCGGCCAGTTGAATTTCTTAGATGCCCCTGAATTCGGACGTGTTTGTCAATCAAGTGTATTCGTTCCCCTTATCCTGTCCTTATCTGAGAACCAATGCAGTTGTGGGGAGGTGGAGGGACTTTGGCTGTACAAGCACTAGCTGATCACACAGTGACATCACAAAAAGGAGCAGCCAGAGGAGATCAAACCCCTCCCAAGTCTAACCATAAAAAGTAAAATACTTATTTGAGTCAGATTTGGGTAAAAGAGGTACGAATTACCCACATGAGACCCCTTCAACATGTCACTGGAATTAGTTCACTTTGGTCCTAGGAGAGATTGCACATTGGATGATGAAATACCATTTATCTAGTTTTATACTACAGTTTCCTAATCTGGAGAACGAAATATTGAGGCAGAAAACGTGTTTTTTTGGGTGTGGAAACTCACACCAGAGAGAGAGAATTCCACGACATAATTCGATGTTAAAGACACCGTATCAGTTATGTTATCTCCCAATGAACCTTAGTGAATCTCCCCTTTTGTTTCCTACAAAGAACTCCAGAATTCTTCCTCCAGCCTCAATCTGTATTTCAATTTTCGGGAAACTTTGGAACTGAATGATCTGTGTGTAGCACACCTCTGACTGTTCTCTTTTTATTCTGCTGTTTTCTTACAGATCCAAAGGACAACATGGCCTATTACTTTATAGTCCCATGGATCGGTACGTACATTAAAACAACTCTGATGCAACAGCATTGCATGGGCTGTAAGATGACAATATACACATACTTATATTTCTTCCAGAAATGGGATATCAAACAGGTGACCTCAAAACCTCTTGGTCATTTACATGTCATTATTATGACAGGTTTAAATTCCCACCCCCTCCTCATCATGAGCAACTAAGGAGGGAATGTCTGGGGTTTTTTAATTAAAGGTCTCCTGGTTGCAGCGCTGGCACAAAACTGGTGCAATGAAACAGCACCAAAATCCTATTGAAAGTAACATTGAACCAGAGCCCTTGATAAATTACCCCATTGTGTCCTGATGCCATTGTGTCCTGACCCCATTGTGTCCTGACCCCATTGTCCTGACCCCATTGTGTCCTGACCCCATTGTGTCCTGACTCCAGCTTTAATCCGTCTAATCCCCATCACAGAGAACTGTAAAATTTTGAGGTTCTACCCGCTCAAACAGGGCGGTATCTAGGGTGCAGTAGGGTCATATTAATCAATAGACTTTACAAATTAGGCAGCCCTACACTAACTTAGAACTCCCAAATTCCTATCCATCTGTAGGCCTGACCCACAATTTGGCAAATATAGACCACACCTATTTTATCCACCAGGATACCTAGGGGGCTATGCACTAAGCTCCGAGCTGAAAAAAATTAGCACGTCCGATAAAAAATTAAGCCGGCGAGCGATTCACTAAGGCCCGCAGCCCATTTTTTATCGGACGTGCCCAAAACTGGCTTATCGTGCGTGCAATGTATTTCCCCCCTGCTATCGCACTTAAGTTCCCGTACGCTAGCTGATTGAAAAAAAAGCCGCTTGTAACATTTGCATGGAGATTTGCCATCTCCATGCAAGGCTGTTACAGGCGATCGTACAATAAATAAATACATTTTAATTATAGTGTACATGAGCAGGGGGTCTCCCGAGCTGAACCGCATTGGTTTCAAGTCCGAGGACCCCCGACTTCAGGAGATACAGGCCCCGTTATGAGGTGCCGGTATCCCCTGCAGAATTTCAATGTCCCAGTCACGTGACGCGGACGCTTGAAAGTGCAGGGGATACCGGCACCTAATAATGGGGCCTGTATCTCCTGAAGTAGGGGGTCCTCGCACCTGAAACCAACGCAGATCAGCTCCGGAGACCCCCTGCACATCTACACTATAATTAAAATGTATATTAAAAAAAGAATTATCAAACATCAATACACGACCCCCATCCGCCCTAACACATACAGTAAAATAATGTGCAAAATAACTATTATCCAGATATGGATAATAGATTATTTGCCCATTATTAAAAACTGCATTAGCATACCTAAATAAAGTCAATAAAAACAGTAGCCAGCTAATCCAATCAATACAAGCAGTAACAACATCAACAATTATTTAATTAAACCATTAACCAATGAAACCAATTAATTCCTAAACAAACTCAAAATGAATAGTAACACTAACCAATCAAACCAATTAATTACAACAACATTAATGAATGTAAACATTAAAAGACAAAGAAATACATTCAAACAATCTCTGAAAGAACCATAAAACGCATTAGCCAACATAATACAACATTAACTACAAACGAACACCAATCGCAAACATTTTATTACATTAAGCAGGGAAAATACAAACAATAACATCCACCTAAGAAACTGACACTAAAAAAACCAACAGCAATACCAAGCCACAAATGCCCCCAAATATTGTCATAATAATGTATTAATCTGTACCCTAAAGTGGTACAGATTAATATATTATCAGCCAATGTGCCTCCCCCAAAAAATCAAAAATCACATCCAATGAAAAAACCTGTAAAAAAAGACATTTACAAACATTGAATATCTTACTTACCATTAGAAGCGGTGGCCCTCCGACTCCCGGGGTAACAGGAAGCTCACGTACCTTGAAGGCCTCCAACAGCATTCGATGCCATCCGCCATGAAGATCCAGCAATGGTACCCAAATCTTCTTTTTTCTTTCTTTACTCACCGTCTTCTATCTTCATCTGTAACCATTTCTTGTTCTTCTTTATCTTCTATCTTCATCTGTCAATCCAAAATACCCCATGTTAAATCCCAGCCGATGCTGTCTCGTCGGCTTCTTAGGCTCAAATGAGGCGTCACGGCCTTAAATAGGGCTTGTGACGTCACATTTAGCCTCAAAATAGTGAACAGCCACCTGATTGGCTGTTCAAACCATGTTCCGACTTTTAATTTTTTTTTTTTACATGACGTCACTTAAAGGGAATGATGCCAGCCAATCAGAATGGCTGTGCTTCATTTGCCTTTAAGATGACGTCACGAAGCCGGCGTCACATGGTATTTCAGCCAATCAGATCGTGGGAAACAATTCCACACTCTGATTGGCTGAAATACCATGTAACGCCGGCCATCTTGGATTTCGTGATGTCATCTTAAAGGCAAATGAAGCACAGCCATTCTGATTGGCTGGCATCATTCCCTTTAAGTGACGTCATGTAAAAAAAAAAAAAAAAAGTCGGAACATGGTTTGAACAGCCAATCAGGTGGCTGTTCACCATTTTGAGGCTAAATGTGACGTCACAAGCCCTATTTAAGGCCGTGACGCCTCATTTGAGCCTAAGAAGCCGACGAGACAGCATCGGCTGGGATTTAACATGGGGTATTTTGGATTGACAGATGAAGAAAGAAGATAAAGAAGAACAAGAAATGGTTACAGATGAAGATAGAAGACGGTGAGTAAAGAAAGAAAAAAGAAGATTTGGGTACCTTTGCTGGATCTTCATGGCGGATGGCATCGGATGCTGTTGGAGGCCTTCAAGATACGTGAGCTTCCTGTTTCTCCGGGAGTCGGAGGGCCACCGCTTCTAATGGTAAGTAATATATTCAATGTTTGTAAATGTCTCTTTTTACAGGTTTTTTCATTGGATGGGATTTTTGATTTTTTGGGGGAGGCACATTGACTGATAATATATTAATCTGTACCAGTTTAGGGTACATATTAATAAATTATTATTACAATATTTGGGGGCATTTGTGGCTTGTTATTGCTGTTGTTTTTTTTCATGTCAGTTTCTTAGGTGGATGTAATTGTTTGTATTTTCCCTGCTTAATGTAATAAAATGTTTGCGATTGGTGTTCATTTGTAGTTAATGTTGTATTATGTTGGCTAATGCGTTTTATGGTTCTTTCAGAGATTGTTTGAATGTATTTCTTTGTCTTTTAATATTGACATTATTAATGTTGTTGTAATTAATTGGTTTGATTGGTTAGTGTTACTATTCATCTTGAGTTTGTTTAGGAATTAATTGGTTTAATTGGTTAATGGTTTAATTAAATATTTGTTGATGTTGTTACTGCTTGTATTGATTGGATTAGCTGGCTACTGTATTTATTGACTTTATTTAGGTATGCTAATGCAGTGTTTAATAATGGGCAAATAATCTATTATCCATATCTGGACTGTATGTGTTAGGGGGGTGTATTTAGTTAGAAATATTGTTTAGTATTTTTGTTGGCACAACATTGGTACCGCAGGCCTGCGGGTCCCAGGACTCCCGCGGGGACCCAGGACAGCCGCGGGGTCAGCCGGGGACACCCGCGCGACCCTCGGCCTCCCTCGGGGACCCCTGTGGGGTCAGCCGGTGACACCCGCCGGCCTGTTTATTGGTTTTGCGCCTGCAAAAAGGTAAACAAAGAATTTTTTCAAAGTCCAGCTTTTTTTATCACCTGCCTTTAGCTGGTGAGCTTTATTCAGCGCAACTTTAACGTACGATCAGTTTGCGTTGCTTAGTGAATCCCGCAGAAGGGCAAGATTCAGCGCAAACAGCTGATCGTACGATCAAAGTTGGACTTAGAAAAAATTTCAAGGAAAAGCCCATTTAACAGCGCAAAGTGCCTGTTTGCGCGGCTTAGTGCATAGTGCTCGGCGGAACTTCACGTTCTAAAAGCACTTTGCGCTCTTAAAACAACTTATCACTGCTTAGTGCGTAGCCCCCCTAGTCTATATGTAGATATTACTTCCAGTACCAACCTATGACTGCCAATATCTGCCTTTATTCTCTGGTAGTTTTTACTACCAACGATTATTTTGTTAATTCACTCACTCCCCCATTATATTATGTATTTGTTTAATAAAGTATAGTTTTGAATTTATACCAGTTTACCCGTTAATGTTTATTCCGGGGATGCAATTACATTTACTCTTGTAAAAATGTGGTGTTTTCTCTATGCTAGTCGCAATCATTAACTACTGTACATCTATTTACAACTTCTCTTACCTTTAGGTGTCTAGAGAGTGCACCTTGTTGGGTATTCTTGTTTCCCTTCATCTGTGGAGAGAAACACAATACAGTATACAATTTGTATCATATTAAAATCGAATACAGGTCAGGTAAGGTCCCATACAGAGGCAGGTCACATTCTCAATTTCGAGGGTGTCGGCGAAATGGTCTTTAACCAAATTGAATAAGAATATTAAAAACGCATGTAAAGATTGCATTTCAAGTATGGCTTTAGTATTAAAGACATATAACTGGTCCGGATCACACCACAAGAGATGTCCAAGAATCTGCTTCCAGTTACACAGTCACTCTTTCTATTTTGTACACAAAACACACATTACACATTTGATATAGCTGCAACGACAACAAAAACAACAACTTTCAGGTGGTACAAATAAAGTTAATACAGTATCTTCTTCCAAAGAAAACTCTCTGGAATACATTGTATTAAATGTATCACCTCCTCCCCCCCCACAAATTCAACTCTTAATAATAAATCCAAAGCCGTTTAAAAGGTGACTATTCTGTCGTTCTAGGACTTTTGGTCACAGCTGTTTTGTCACGACTAAGTCGCCACCAGTATTAAGCCGCCACTCATCTCGGCGCTGGGACATCTCGCCGCCAGCTATTTCGCCACCAAGATAAGCCCCTAAACTTTCCCCTTACCATAAAAAAACCCTAATCCTAACCGCTAATACTAACGCTACCCAGGGCCATCTTAACAGCATTATAGGCCCCCGGGCAAAGCAGTGCACTGGGCCCTGCCAACTCTCCGCTACAAGTCGTAATTTTTCTCCTTCTACCGAGTTAGCGGGAGATTTGAATGTTGAGGCGGGTGATCGGAAAATTAGTGTTAAATTCTGTTCTGTGCATAGATTAGCATGGGAAATTATGCTCTTGGGGCCCCCGGGCAACTGCCCAGCGTGCCCATGCGTTAAGACGGCCCTGACGTACCCCCTACCCTAAAAACCTTAGCCCCTTATCTTTAACCCCTTACCCTAATTCCCTACGCTAAAAACCTTAACCCCTTACCCTAATTTCCTACTGTAAAAACCTAACCCCTTTCCCTAAAACCCTTATCCTTAACCCCCTACCCTAACCCCAAATACCCCTTGAGTTAACATACCTTACTGGCGAAACGGCCGGCGGTTGAGCGTCCAGCGGTGGAACAGTTTTGGCAAGGGATCCCTTGGCGACCAAACTTCGGAGGTGGTTTGATCGCGACCACATGTCCGATTTCGTTAATCTGATTCTGTTCTGATCCATTTTTTTTATGTTTGTATAATTCAGGAAAAGGATTGTTGGTCTTATCGGGGCAAAAGTGGTTCCAGCACCGCAGGCTGCTGACTCCTGGGTTTCATTACGATGTCTTGAAGCCGTACGTGAAGTTAATGGCGGATTGCACCACAATGATGCTGGTAACAACATAATGATAATTAGGCCATGATATCCGCATTAGAAGGACAGCTATGTGGTCCCTTCACCTAGCGCACAGTTATATTTGCCTTGTTTTGGCAAATGCCTTGTGGCTACAATTGAGCAAATTAACGTCTACAAAGAACCAACAACGACAAAAAAATTTTTTTTTCGAATTGAGAAGTCCCCCTCGATAGGGGATATTCAATTATTATAATTAATTATCGTTTAATTGTATAGCACCAACATACTCCGCAGCGGGGTACCGTGGGGTTACAGAGTTATCAAGCGCAAACGGATACAAAAGGTAATGAATGCCCTGCTTGTGGGAGCTTATAATCTAGAAGTAAGGGGCAATGTTGAAACAAGAGGTATAGTGGCTGCTCATTGTGGGACGGAGAGTGCCTCAGGATTGAGTGTGATCCAGCTGCACAGCTGATCCCATTAAGGTTTGAGGGTGTGGATGTTAGGGGGTGTTAGATAACGTGGAGCTTGGTCCAGCTGTACAGCCGGTTCCATTAAGGTTGGAAGGGGATGTTAGGGGGATGTCAAGTAAGCTTCCTTGAGAAGGGGAGTCTTTGAATGTCTGAAACATGGGGAGCGTGGTAGGCAATTCCATTGAGAGGGGGCAGCACAGAAGAAATTTTGGAGGTGGGAGTGAGAGGAGGTCAGAAGGCAGGAGGAAAAGGGGATGTCATGGGCAGAACGCAGGGGGCGCTTAGGGATATATTTGGGGATGCGGGTTGAGATGTAAGGGGAAAAGAGGGGTTCAAGCGCAAATACCGTTTAAGAATAATCAAAGTGAACACACTTGTGGAAACAAAATAAATATATTACATGTGGGAGTAGTGCATCTCCGGAAAAGGACTCAAACCGGCGTCCAAAACAGGTAACTGAAGCGAGGGATCAGAAGCTCAAACACTCCCCAGATATGTGGGAAAATAGAAAGACACAAAATAGTGCGATTGCGTATGAACCAACACTATAATGCAACTTTAAAAATATTTCACTCACAATTGAGAGGCTTAGGAAGGCGTTGTGGTTATTCAGAGTTACCAACTCTTACTGGATTTCTTTCCAACGTGTGTTGATGGATAATTCTCAGGAACAGGACAGGATGATAGAAAATTCCCATATGTGAAGAGACCAGAGAGGACACAAATTGTGTAGATTGTTTTATAGACAAATAAACAAAAGTATTACACTTACATAAGTGTTAGAGTTGCAGGCATGTGGGCTACCCTGGGTCAGAATGTGGATAAGGATCTTGTCTCCTGCTCCTGGATGTAGCACCTGTAGTGGCCGTCCACAGGAAATGCTCTCCAGTTACAGGTAGAAACCAGGAAAAACTTGGTCCAGGATCCTCAGAATGGTCGTCCACAACACTCAGGGAGGCTCTAAGTGGTCTGCTCACTCACCCTATGCGTTTCACTCAAAGAGCTTCCTCAGGGGTTAATGTTATGAAGTTCTGTGTGCCTCTCTGTTCTTTTTAAATGCTTCTCCAATATCGCCGATATGCTGACGTCATCACGCATGATATATTTTTCAGTGAAGGGAAGTGCGTCAATGGAAAGGGTCAGCAGGAATTGAAATGCCTGCTGGATTATGCAGACTTTTCATTATAAGCCTGTTAACTGAATCTGGAATTGTAGTTCAGACTAATTCTACTTTCTGTAGCAATGAAAAGAAAAGAGCAAGTCCCAGAAGGCAGGACTCGCAGAAACTCCAAATAGGGCACTCTGGGTGGGTACAAAAGTATATGTTTATTAAACAAGCAATTGAAAAAAGGAAAAACCAGACATACTCTGATAAAACACCAAAAAAGATATAGTGGACATCTCCTCTACAACTGAAGTCACAGCTAGATACTAATGTTAATAAAGAAATGCTGTAAAGGCACCTATGTGTGTCATAAATGAAAAAGGTGCCTATAGACAAAATTAGTACTAAAGAAAGTACTAACAGTACTAACATTACTCACAGTGATCCCAATGATTTGGGGGGAGGGGGAGGGGGGCCGCGTCAAATATGCCTCTCCCAAAAGAGGGGATGTATGTACAGCCAGCTGTTAAGACTCTGTGCCTCATTGAAAGTGAAAGTAACGATATATATAAGGCACAAGCAGCAACATGATGTATGAGGTAACCCTGGTGGAACAGCACTATCAGTGTTGAAAACACAGTGATGACAAGGTGTAGCCTGTACACTTAAGGGATATCATACTTTCAGTGTAGTAAGGGGTGGAATAAATGATTGCGTAGCACTTCAATATGCAAATGGACCCATTGACACATATAAGGAATAATATAAGGGTGTCTAATGTACTACAAAGTCCACAGAGCTGTTGCTAAACCTAATTAGGCCAGATGCTGTGAACACTTATGTGGAGTATGTCCCATGCAGTATAGAAACCTTAGCGTTGGCTCCGTGAAGACACCAGTGAAGTCCATGCGATTCGGGTAAGAGAATGTTACCCACTCAGAGTGCCCAATTTGGAGTTTCTGTGAGTCCTGCTTTCTGGGACCTGCTCTTTTCTTTTCAATGCTACAGTGGTCTATTCGACTCCAGTGTGGGAGCACCACTTGTATTATATAGGTTTAGTTGTGGGCATTTTATTTATTTGGTAGTACTGTAGTGCTTTTTCAGTTTCTTTGAATAATTCTACTTTCTATAGACTTTTGGCTATTGAAGGGATCTGATGGAACATGCAGCCTTATTGGTCACTAGCTTAACATTTTCAAAAGGTTAATGTAAACAGCAGAATTGTATTTTCCACAGTACTATTCAAATCGATTCACAGTTGATCGTGATGTCTTTATACTCATGCATGACTAGTGGTGAGGGCTATAAGTTGATGTACAATTAGTTACTTTGCTTAAAGTCTTTTCTTTATCTCTTGGAATCTCATTGTTCCAGGACAAATGGGAGACGTTGGTCCCAAAACAGAAGTCAGTGGAGATTTTCCATCACGTCAGCCTGATGACACTCGACAGCATCATGAAATGCGCCTTCAGTTACCAGAGCAACTGTCAGAATGACAGGTCGGTAACGGGAAATTCTGCCTCGTAGATTGATGTTTTGACTTCCACTTTCATAGCCGCCCTATTGGACATTTCCAGTGGGAAACATTGGATTATCTGAGTATTATATTTAATCCATCACTCATGTCATTGTTAATAAATAACCACTGAAAACCCTACCGCAGGAACTCTACTTGGCAACGTATTGTTGGAGTACAAAAGAGTGAAACATCTCAGCCATGCAATATCATTAAGAGGAAACGCTGTATAGTGGTTAAAGTATCAGTTTTGAATACTTTTTTTGTTTCAAGTGAAATAATGCATTGGCAACCTTGTCAACAAGTGTGTTCATATTGGTCTACAATATTAACTTGAGCTATATACTGTAAACCATATTGGCTCATCTCTCCCTGCAGTGAAAACACCTACATCAAAGCGGTGTATGAGCTCTCATACCTGGTGGATCAGAGATTCCGCTTCTTCCCGTACCATAGTGACCTCATTTACTACCTGAGCCCTCATGGATTTCGCTTTCGGCGGGCGTTGTCAGTAGCGCATCAACACACAGGTAACACTGCAACTGATTACACTATAGCTACATATTATAGTCTACATTATGACACTTCCAACCCTTTCAGGTATGTGGTGGATGGGCTCTTTATTCAATATGTCATAACGATAAGAAATACACGTTATCACCCACCCTCCCCCCCACCCCGACTACCACCTGTATATCTACTTCCCTTACACACACAGAGCTCCTCTCTTCTCTGAGACAGATACAGGGAAAGAGAAATTTTTGCTTTGTCCCTAGTCTAGCCCAACCAATTCAAGTACTCCAAAAAGAAATCATCACAATATCATATTACCTGATGTCCGTACGTGGGTGGAGATCTGATCTGGCCAATGTGTGAGCCCTGAGAATTCTGAGACATGTAGCCTTACTCCCTGCGTCCCATTTACTACAAGGGCTTCAGTCTTTTTAGAAATCTGTGCCCAGTTGAGAGATGGGAGTTTAGGAATCACAGAAACTTACCTCCCTCATCATTGTCACTTACTAACATCTGACAATTATCTCTCACAACATGCTGCAGGTCTTTGGGACAGGGTGCCTCTAATACCAATGTTTACTTTTATGTCTCATACTGTTATTGAATTACATCTATATTGACCTGTATTCCTGCATGTTTATACTATAAAGGATCACTGCTAAACATAAAATAACACGATCACTTCCTTGCAAGTCCGGATTCTTTTTATTGGACAATAGAGGGTTTAAAAGATGACTTGAGATACTATCTGAAATTCTGAAGTATTAAAGTGCAGGGTAAATAGCAGCGCTTTCTTTGAGTGATCATTCTCAGTACTGCTTGTAGCTATGTTAATAAATAGGTCATGTTTTTTCAATCAGATAAAGTAATAAAACAGAGAAAGGAATCCCTCAAGCATGAGAAAGAGCTTGAGAAGATCCAGCAGAAGAGACATTTAGACTTTCTTGACATTCTCCTGTGTGCGAAGGTTAGTGGATTCTGACCTCACACTGTCCCTACTCCTACAATCCTGGGGTTACCTGTTCATATAGGTGGAGTAAACTAGGTGTAATCATTTATTTGTTTACTAAAAAGATAATCTTTGATACACAAGGCAGCCTCCCAGCAGAGGTGGTGGAAGCAAGTTCAGGAACAGAATAATAACATTGTTTGGAATGAGGAACGCCCTAAAAAGTTAGGGACATCATGAATGGTCCAAGTGTCACTTAAATTAGTGGTACCGTGTGTAATTCCAGAGGACCGTTGTTAAATAAGGGGGGAGAAATGTTTATTTACCATTTTGAAATAGACTATGCTATATTTCTGCCTTAAGGACAGAACAGGGGGTTATTCATTAAAGTCTGTTACGGGTTAATGCACTCGATTTGGAATTAACTGCCTGTCGGCGGCCCTGGTCAGGATGACTGAGCCACTGATTTGGCCCCCTGTGCTGAAGCAGGGATATCCCTAATACGTGGCCCGTTGATGGCCCTTGGACTGCAGTTGGCCGCCCCTGCTCTACCAGTTCCCCATAAAGCACAATAGGGTTTAAAAAGCACATCCACTTTCCCAGGATGAAAACGGTGAGAGTCTGTCTGACGAGGACCTGCGTGCCGAGGTGGACACGTTCATGTTCGAGGGACACGATACAACAGCCAGCGGGATCTCCTGGATCTTATACTGTATGGCCAAATACCCCGAGCACCAGAAGAAATGCCGGGAGGAGATCAGGGAGGTGCTGGGAGAGCGACACACCGTGGAATGGTGAGAAGCAGCAGTATTACATTTGTACATGTGTGGACCTTCAACTATTTCTATTTTATTTTGTCCTCACCATTCTTCAAAAAGATTTACTAAAGTCAGAAGAAGTAGCACATTCCCTCTCTTAGGCCCCTATTCAATATTCGGTGAAGCTTCATCCTCGTGCTGTGGAATATTTTGGTTCCATTCATTTGTATGGAGCTGAATTTTCCTCCTGCTCGGGGAAGACGTCTTCACACCTTGAAAAGAGGCCTAAGAGTTTTAATTTTCTTCAGTCTTTTCTCTGTGAAATCCCCAGTGCTGCTGTTATATAAACTTGTTCTGTCCAGTATTAACTTGGTCAGTAAAAGTGCTCTTGGCTACATTGGAACCAGTAAATTATAGGGATGCTGGCATTGGAAGGTGCAGTGTATCACAGTGACATTGCCATTGTTCACTGTCTTCCTGCAAGTCATTTTCTTAAGGAGAAAATACATAATATTATATTTGCAGGGAAAGTAGGGCATAAGAACTGGACACTCTGAGACACCCACCTCCCAATTCAAGCAAGTTTTAATATAAAAAATAAACATGGGGAATGCTGCCCCAATGCCAGAGGGGACAGTGGTGCATTGAAAAGAAATGTGGTACTGCCCCTCTAGCAGTGGAGGAGCTAAGGATGTACAGCACAAAATGTCTAATAACATGACATAGTCAGCAATGTTACCTCATTGTAATAAAGAGTAATGGGCAGAGATCGAAAACATTGAGTTGGTATGAAAGTGCTGTTTGTGTTTAATGTGTTTGTCCTTTGCATGGGACCAGGGAAGACCTGGGGAAGATGCCCTACACCACCTCGTGCATTAAGGAGGGTCTGCGGCTCTTTCCTCCAGTGCCAGGAATCGCTCGTCAGCTCAGCAAACCAATCACGTTCTGCGATGGGCGGAGTCTCCCGGAAGGTCGGCCAGCGTTCACCTTCTGTAAAACGTAGTCTCCGGACTGCACTGATGCGTCTAACTTACCCCCTGTCTCTTTCCTTTCTGGCAGGTACTGTTGTTCTTCTGAGTATATACGCCATGAACAGATCTTCCAGCGTATGGGAAGATCCAGAGGTAATTGGAGGGACTTCAAGTTTTGTACTTGATTTTGTTTGCCCCGTGAGCATGAGCAGAACCTAATATTTATGCATTTATAAGGGTTTCCGGAAGTGAGGGAAGCAAAGCAGAGACAAACCCTTTTAACTGGAATCTTGTATCATTGTGTTGTATGTCCCACTAATCCTGTTAATAATCAGGGTGTCCGTGTAAAACAAGCAGAGATGCAAAATGTGTTTGAAATTAAAATGTGAGCCGAATCTGCCCCATGAATTAGAAATAAATGGGACATCCTGGGCCTGTTTAGACATCTCTGTGAGAAGCTTCAGGTTCAGTGTTTCCATGACAACGTTCTAAGCCAATCAGAGTGCTCCATTGCTGAAAGTTCCGTGCATGAATCACTTTTAGGCACAATGTAGTGGGCGCTTTGCTGAAAGGAGCACTCTGATTGGATAATCTTACAGATTGGTTTAGATGCCTGTATAAATACCATATAATGTCAGTCATCTGCTTATTTTCAGGTTTTTGATCCCCTGAGGTTTTCCTCTGAGAATTCATCCAAGAGACACTCACACGCTTTCCTGCCATTCTCAGCGGGAGCAAGGTGAGACACTTTGCACATAGATATTCTTGAAGACAGATTACAGCAGAAAGTCCACAAATTATCAATTTTAGGGAGGAGACGTAGAGAATTCTGAAAACTGAAGCACTTAAAAAATATATAAAATTTTCATTAATAATACTTTTGGTGCATTGCAAAAACAGGCATTGCTATACCCAGCATGACCAAAGAGAAACAACTACAAATATCACTTATATGTGGTCAAAATGAATTACATAATGTACAGTATATGATTAAAAAAAATGTTTTACACACTCCCTGGAAGTAGTACTTCACCTGACAAAAGGACTCAATCCAATCCATGAGATAATAGCGGCAATAAAATCCAGAGCGCAAATAGATCCAGGTACATATGAAAAAAGAGAGAAAAACAGGAATAGTGCAATACAGTAAAAAATAAACGGAATGACTGTGTAATAGATGAATAACCCACTCACATGAGGGGTTCAAGCGATGCAGTTATCCAGAGTAACCAACTCAAGACCATACAGACAACCCCTTGTATATCCCATCAGGACAGAATGAGGAGATGGAGTGACAGAGAAGTGGGGGACGAGGGTGGTGTGGAGGAGTGACAGAGAAGTGGGGGACGAGGGTGGTGGGGAGGAGTCCCAAATAGAAAAGAGATAGAAAAACACCAATGGTGCACATTGCTTTATAACGACAAATATAAATACAGTATTAAACTCACAAGCAGAGTTAATGTGCAAGCGTTGGGACCACCCATGGTCAGATTATGGAAGGAACACAGCACTCCCTCTTCCACCGATGTGCCTGCTGAAATGGCCGTTTCCAGCAGAAGATGTTCACACCCGCTGGCAGAAGAACAATAACCTATTCTCAGCTGAGAGTGCTGCCAAAAGGTCCACCGACACCTGAGTAGTCCTTCAAACGCCTGTGTTGCTCCACCCTATGCGTTTCACTCTTTCGAGCTTCCTCATGGGATAATCATCCTAATGATTATCCCGAGGAAGCTCGAAAACGTGAAACGTGTAGGGTTTGCACTATTCCTGTTTTTCTCTATTTTTTCATATGTACCTGGATCTATTTGCACTCCGGATTTCTTTGTCGCTATATCCAGCATGAGTATGCTTGTTAAAAGGTTGTATCAATTACCAGACAACAGCAAAAGGGGATTAAAGAAGTAAGGTACTGCTGCTTTTAACCATTAATACATAACCCCCCTTTAGTGGATAACGTGCAGTGAGACTTCAACAATTTGTCAGAGGCAGAAAACGAAATCCTTTGCTTTTCCACTTCAACAGGAACTGCATTGGACAGAACTTTGCTATGAACGAGATGAAAGTGGCCATAGCTCTGACTTTACAGCGATTCGAACTGTTTCCCGACCCTGAGAATGAGCCTCTTAAGGTGCCTCAGATAGTGTTACGGTCTGTGAACGGAATTCACTTGAACTTCAAGAAGATTGAACATGAAGGAAACAAGTAGAGGATATGAAAAGACGGGTTTATTGGATTTGTGATGTTATTTACTCTTCATGATCCAGAAGAACCCCGAAACCAGAAATATTATTAAAGAATATGAATGAACTCTGCCCTATCTGATGCTTCCAGGTCTTTATTTAATGAGGATATCTAATTAGGGAAAACGTTTTCTAGTGATAATACAATATTTTCAGTTATAACTCTGAATAGGACATCATTTCCATAGAATTCAATAGTTGTGATGGTGTAAAATATCCCAATGTATCCCACCAGATCGAGCAATGAATCTGGCTACATCTGTACACTCAGACATCTCGTTTGTAAGTACGTCCTGGGAAGGCGTGTGGAGATAGTCATTTGCCCAGGACCTCATGGAGTGTAAGTGACTCAGAGAAATTATACTCACAAGACAGTCAGAAATACCATTAAAAGAAATCTCTGCCTCCTAGGCCTGTCACCTAGTTTCTGATCATATTTTATATGCTCACACCCCATTCATTATATTGTGTAGTTTGTTACATTACACCGATTTTGGAGCTATTATACATTCTGGACAGTTTGTTGCTGTCTAAATTAGCTTTCTATTTGATGTGGACAACATACTGTAGATACAATGTTTTTTAATTTATGTGTTAAATGTATTCTTGTCCCAGGGTTGCCGCAAGTAGCTGCTCACTATGTAAATTTAACTAGTTATTTACTTGTTCAGGTGTGTATTACACCTGGAGTCCCTTTATTTCAATTGTGGTTTCTCCAAGGAGCAGCTAGCTACTTAAGGTTCCCTGGATCTTCCCCCAGTCACTCTTTGACAAAGTACCGATGGGAGCGAAACGCGTCAGAGCGACTACGGGGATGTTGTCTTTTTCACGGCTTCCATTGTCTAGCCTCCTCTCTGGTGCCTGTTTTGCAGTGCTCCGCTTTTTCTCTTGTACTTCTAGTTCCTGGTTACACTTGGATACATCCAGCAAGGGGCGGACTGGCCAGGGGGGAAAAGGGGAATTTCCCCCCAGGCCAGTCAGATTTGAACACATAGGGCCGGTGCGGAGGAGATAAGCTGTATGTGGCACTGTATATTCTGGCCAGCAGGTGGTGCTGCAGAGCTCAGCAAGTCCTCTCCTGGACTGCCTGCAGTGTGCTGTTTTTAATAGGATGTAAGTGTGTGTGTGTGTGTGTGTGTGTGTGTGTGTGTGTATATATATGATGCATGGGTGTGTGTGTTTATGATGCATGGATGTATCACAAGTGTATGTAATCACAAGTGATATACTTTATTGGCTATATATAGCCAATAAAGAATATCACTTGTGAGTGCATTCACATGTCTTAGGCCTCGGACATGGTGCCTTCTCCTATGCGAAAGTGTGCGGAGGCAGAGGGAAAGCCGGTGCTTTCCCTGGCCATGCTAGACGGGCCGAGGGGGGCGTGCCAAGGGGCGTCACGGAGCTGGTTCGCCCCAATTGGGCGAACCGCTCACGTGACCGGCCTGTGCGCAACGTGAGCCCCCTCCCGCTTCCACGCCCCCGCACGCGAACATTGCCTTAAGGTAGTCTGTTTGCTCAGCGTCTGCACGATCTACGGCACCATGTCCGAGGCCTAAGACAGGTCTGCAACCCTGCCTTTCACCATTATCACCTAGCATACAGTGCTTCTACTGCAGCAAGGGATTCTGGGACATGACATGCAAATGGGAACACAATGTATACGTTTTGCCTGAAATCCATTTTTACATGGAACCATCATAAGCAAATGCTCTGCTGTTCACACAGCTTTTCAGCACAGCATGGGATTAGATGCACAGCCAGTCAAACCACTCACAGACAGCTGACAGTATAGGTTTTTTGTTGCCTTTTTCACCCACAATAACGTAAATAATGTGTATGGTTTATGTGTTATATATATATATATATATATATATATATATATATACACACCATACACATTATTTACGTTATTGTGTGTGAAAAAGGCAACAAAAAACCTATACTGTCAGCTGTCTGTGAGTGGTTTGACTGGCTGTGCATCTAATATGACACAAAAACATAACAGAATCCTTATTAAAGCACTCAAAAATAACTGCAAATACACAAAATGTATGAAGGTGCCACACCGCTAGGAGAGGAAACACCGCAGGGCCCACCTCCAGGCTCCGCCCCGTGATGACATGAGCAGCGCTCCGACTACGTGCAGACACCGCATGAACACAGGCACTCAAGGGGTTAATGCTATCCATTATCCCACAGCTGTTACTGACTCTGCCCCTGCATATCGGTACACCGCATACCTGTAATTACTCCTTAACCTGCAGCTGTGGGCTGCCCTGCATTAATTACTCTGCAACTGTGGGCTACCTTTCCATTGGCTGCCTGCTCTTTAAATGCTCAGTCAGCCCTCCTCCAAACTGGCTGAGCATAAACTCTTGTCAGTGTGTGCTTACCTCAAGCTTCCTGGTTTCCTGCCTTGCCTTGTCTTGCTTACAGTTCCTTTGACCGCTGCTTACACCCTGACTCCTCTGACCCCTGGACCACAGCTATGGACTCGACTATTCTGATCTCTCTATCCCTGGACCCCGGCACCGCATCAACGACCATCCATCCGTCTCCTCTCCTCGACCACGGCAAGTGCCTCAACTAACCTGACCTTTCCTACCTTGACCCGGCTTCATGACTAACACTCTGCACTTCGGATGTGGCTGCTCGGTTGCTGGTCGGTGACAATCAATATCCACACCTCAGCCTCGCGGTCTGCCTTGCTTGTGGTGAGCACTCATGATACACACTACATGAATTATAGGGGGTCGGGTATAATGGTTGCACGGTACATGGGTAACAGTTACACACAGGGATGTGGGGGTTAGTGGGCGTCTCTCAGCTTCCTGATCACTGATACATCATATTAATGGTTCTTTAATTGATATAATCACTATAGGTTAACAAAACACAGAACCCCAGTAAGCTCTTTTTGGGAACCCCTGAGCCCCCACAAAATATATGTATATGTGTCAAAATGGAGTGCTATTGAGCGTGGCATATGTATACAACAGGTGACAGAGAAGCCCAATGCTACATCCAACATGACAGAAATACACAGTAAAATACTTATATATTCTCTTGAAGTAGGGTCATTTAGTTTAACCCTTTGGCCAAAGCGTTGTAAGCTTGCGAGCCACGTCAAGGCAGACACCTGTTCGCAAGTCCTAACACTACCAGATAAAATACTAATATACCTCTATTAGGATTAAAATTCTCATTTACCTCTATTAGGAGGGAGAAAGACCACAGTGGGTCTATATCCAGCAGAATGAGGCACTTGCAAACTAGGGAAGTGGGGAGGGGCGGGCTTAAAACCTGGGAAGGAGGAGCCACTAACCTCCACCAGCTGGAACAGCTGAGAATGGGTTAACAAAACACAGAACCCCAGTAAGCTCTTTTTGGGAACCCCTGAGCCCCCACAAAATATATGTATATGTGTCAAAATGGAGTGCTATTGAGCGTGGCATATGTATACAACAGACGACAGAGAAGCCCAATGCTACATCCAACATGACAGAAATACACAGAAAAATACTTAAATATTCTCTTGAAATAGGGTCATTTAGTTTAACCCTTTGGCCAAAGCGTTGTAAGCTTGCGAGCCATGTCAAGGCAGACACCTGTTCGCAAGTCCTAACACTACCAGATAAAATACTAATATACCTCTATTAGGATTAAAATTCTCATTTACCTCTATTAAGAGGGAGAAAGACCACAGTGGGTCTATATCCAGCAGAATGAGGCACTTGCAAACTAGGGAAGTGGGGAGGGGCGGGCTTAAAACCTGGGAAGGAGGAGCCACTAACCTCCACCAGCTGGAGAGTGTTAGGACTTGCGAACAGGTGTCTGCCTTGACATGGCTCGCAAGCTTACAACGCTTTGGCCAAAGGGTTAAACTAAATGACCCCACTTCAAGAGAATATATAAGTATTTTACTGTGTATTTCTGTCATGTTGGATGTAGCATTGGGCTTCTCTGTCGTCTGTTGTATACATATGCCACGCTCAATAGCACTCCATTTTGACACATATACATATATTTTGTGGGGGCTCAGGGGTTCCCAAAAAGAGCTTACTGGGGTTCTGTGTTTTGTTAACCCATTCTCAGCTGTTCCAGCTGGTGGAGGTTAGTGGCTCCTCCTTCCCAGGTTTTAAGCCCGCCCCTCCCCACTTCCCTAGTTTGCAAGTGCCTCATTCTGCTGGATATAGACCCACTGTGGTCTTTCTCCCTCCTAATAGAGGTAAATGAGAATTTTAATCCTAATAGAGGTATATTAGTATTTTATCTGGTAGTGTTAGGACTTGCGAACAGGTGTCTGCCTTGACGTGGCTCGCAAGCTTACAACGCTTTGGCCAAAGGGTTAAACTAAATGACCCTACTTCAAGAGAATATATAAGTATTTTACTGTGTATTTCTGTCATGTTGGATGTAGCATTGGGCTTCTCTGTCGTCTGTTATAATCACTATAGGCAAGAAGTTAATTTTAAAGCCTTAATTTTGAATATTAGCACTCCAGAACTATTATTTTTATTATTTAATTATTAGCTATGTAAGAATGTAATCTAGCTCTTATTATATGTTATTGTTTCTTTAAATGTTGTATTTATGTACAGTAAAATAATTACTGCTCTGGTCTGTTTCTCTGCTTCGCCTCTCCCTCCCCACTCCACCCTCTGGCTTCACCTTTTGGTCTTCTCCTCCAGCACATTGTCCTATCCTCTCTCTTCTAGCCATGTACACTTCCTCCTCACAAACTTCATGCTCCCCTACAGGAGGTGTGACTCTCTTTATCCATATACAGCCAGGGTTGCACCCCTGCCATTGCCAGCTGGGAGAGGAGAGACAGTCACTACCCCAGTAGCATGACATCCTCTGTGTTGCAGGGACTGCTCTCCCTGGATGTCCCTCAGCTCTGTCACTGGGCTGCCTCACTCTGCCTCCTGCTAGTGCTGCTCAAAGCTTCCAAGCTTTTTCTGAGATGGAGGGAGCTGGTCAAATCATTCCGTCCTTTCCCAGGTCCTGAGTGTCACTGGCTCTATGGGAATGCTCATGAGGTAAGAGTATACAGCATCACGTGCGTGGGATTATTAACATGTTCAGAAAGAAAGTGTGTGTGTGTGTTTATATATATATATATATATATTATATTATAACGGAAATAGTCGTGTTACTCCAGTTCTTGAGTATTAGGTGATAAATTGTTAGTCCAGATAAAAAAGGTATGTCATAAGACAAGCTTTCGAGAGTTCTCCTCTCTTCCTCAGGTCAGCAATACTGATATTGGAGGAGAACTCTCGAAAACTTGTCCTATGACATCAATTGTTAGTCCACTAAAAAAGGTATCACCTAATACTGAAGTACGTATACAGTGTATGTATGTATGTATGTTTGTGTATATATGTATATGTATGTACCTGGCTTCACACGGGTTGCAGTAATGATGGATTTGAGTTTTTTTAAATTAAAACTTAAGTATCAACATTCATTACCTCCGTGACGTTATCTTTCCCCACATTCTCTCTATCTTCCCATTAAAGTAGCTGACATGCCCCCGGGATTTATCATTTCGATCAGGTGGGCCAAACTCTTCTAAATGTGCAATCAATATTTGGTTCTTTTTGTGTCTAATTCTTCTCTATTTTAAACCCCAGTTCCGCCAGGATGGGAAGGATTTGGAAAAGGTCGCTGATTGGGCTAAAAAATATCCTTACGGCTTCAGGTTGTGGCTGGGAAATTTCTTTGCATCACTGGTTATCAGTCATCCTGATTATGCAAAGGCCGTTGTAGCCAGACAGGGTAAGAGATTGCTTTGCTTTTTCAGCAAGTACTATGTTTATTTCATGTTTTTTTTTTTTAAATGGTTGATGTTTTGTAAAGCTGTAATCCCACATAGTCGGCCAGTTGAATTTCTTAGGTGCCTCTGAATGGGGACGTGTTTGTCAATCAAGTGTTTTCTTTCCCATTATCCCCCACAGTCCCTATTAGAGAACCAATAAAGATAAGGGGAGATGGGGATGGGGAACCCTGGCTGTACAAACACTAGCTGATCACACAATGACATCACACACAAGGGAGCAGCCAGAGGAGATCAAACCTCTCCCAAGCCTCATTTAAAATAATAAATAAAAAATATTCACAGGCGTCAGATTTTGGTTTAAAAAAAAAAAAAAAAAAAAAAAAAAAAGGGTATCACTTACCCAGATGAGACCCCCTGAAACATGTCACTGGAATTAGTTCACTTTGGTCCTAGGAAGGATTGCACATTTGATGACAGAATACCATTTGTTGAGAGACACACCAGAGTGACAAAATTCCATGATAGAATTCCAATGTTAAAGACAGTGTTTGGGAAGTTCCTGTAATACAAAGAAAGGATTTGCATAATAATTAATAGTTTTGTGAATACTTTCAGAAGGGGTGGGATCACTATGTAAATTGATTCTTCTGCATAACGTGTTTGTCCACATTCTGTCTGGCTGTAAGGCATCTTCTGCTTCTGGTGATAGAAGGTGTCTTTTATTTCAGAACACTTCTTAGTGAATATGGGCCCAAATGACTTAACACCTTCAGTGCTGGAGAGGACTGCAGTGTATCACTGTAATTCATTGGTGTCTTTCAGCATCGACAAGATTAAAACATACACAAAAAGAACTAATAGATTGTTAACCATGACCTAGGAGACTGCGAAGAACCTTACCCCTCACCCCTTCTACACTTGGTGTCCCAAAGCCCTCCATAACCAAATACATAATTAAGACGTCCGTTCCCCCAGCCCCCAAGCCGGGCACCACCTGATCCAGCCGTTTGGCAAGAATGGGCCCCAGGAACTCATTTTTATATGAGCCCTGCCTACTCGCCACTCCCAGCCACCACCAGGCTTTACCGACCATGGAGCACCATTTGGCAAGGTTACCCACACTACCCCCCCAACCGCCGCCACCTACAGGGCTATTTAACTTCACTTAAAACTAGCCCAGTACTGCTAGACCCGCCAGAAGCTCTGAAACCAATCAAATTGTGTTATTAAATTAATCAGACCCAATGTCCAACCGATCCACCCCATTTGCCCTAAACAACCCACTAGTCGCTGACTCAAACTTGGAGTGGTTCAACATCCCTCCCCTTAATCATCCACATCTACATGCATTTTTTGACCGGCACATGAGCCGCTTAAGGGAGTCCACCCTTGCACCCTAAATTTGAACACGGTCGCAGAAACCATTTCACCATTAGGCTCAAAAACCTGAACTTCTCGCCACTCCCCCCCCTGAACTCCCTACCCAAATTCCGGTTTGGCTTCTCCCGGATAATCACCTGCTGTCAAATGGCAATCAAATTCTCTCCAAAAATCCATCCCATGGCAGCCAGGTCGGCTCCCTATTGGGGGACGTTCCAGGCCCCGGCGCCATCCTTTCTGCGCTCACAGGAGTAGCCGATCTTTTGAACAGCTTGCTGCACAGCCCTCCCATCTCTGCATCCACTCACCTCGCCAAAATGGAAAAGTTCCAAAGCCAGTTTGAAAAGGTCAGCGGAAAGGAGACGCCTCCCCACATCCTCTTTCTTGGCCTCCCCTTCCTAAGTGAACCTCGTGAGCACCTCTCTGTACCCTGGCAGCAGAGAACATAGCTTCACATTATTCCCCGTCCAAATCTTTAATGTCAACTGGCAGATAGAACCCAAACGGGCTGACAAGGCACATGTGTGCGTCTTTAAAACATACACCGGGTACCTTGCCAACCTCTGCCACACCTGCTGACGTGGAAAACGGCTCATCCACTGCCGCTAATTTTGATGCCATCCCTGAGAGAGCCACACTAACAACCCGTGACTGTGTGGCCACAGTGCCCCAAGCCGCCCCCATGCTTTGCGGTGAACCCAGCCCATCCGTTCCGGGGATCACTGCCTGCTCCCCTGCAATAGTGATCCCACCTTGCACCTTGAGGGCTTGCAGCATTCCCCTTGAAATCACGGTCACATGCCCTGACCGCGCTTTCTGACACTAGACTCCCCGCTCCCTGGTACTGGGCCGGTGGAAATGGAATCCTTGAATCTTAAATGTAATGGTTTGGCTATTACTGAATTTAGCTACTTAAGAACTCTTGGATGTATGCCACCGGGGCCCGGTGCTTTATTTACTTACATTTTATCAAGCCACCTGTGACAGGGCAGAACCCCTGTCTAAAAGGGCTTCAATAGAAAGCCTGTATCGGTCTGAGGAATCCAGGAGGAAGCAGATTAATTGCAGCTACAGACAATTAACCAGTCTCCACCTGGCTCATCAGACAGGTAGAAAAGCGTCCTGCTTAAACTGCCAGGAGAGCTCTTGAATACAGAGGGACTGTGTTGCCAGCAAACTACTCACAGGAACAGTTGTCTTGAGCACAGAAGAACTTTACTGCCTGCAAGACATCTCCTATGCTGCCTGCAAGACACCCTGAAACCCGACGCTCTACATCCAGGGCACAGCGGACCCTGGAACCCACCAGAGGGTGACCCCAACGCACACAACCCAGAGACTGACATAAAGAGCCCCCTCTTACAGGTACCTCTTTGGACTGGGGAGCCATACTGTAGGTTGGAAAGAGGCCTATCCTCCCAGCCCTGCAGATAGGGATGGGGAAAGTGAGTTAGCCTTTAAAAAGGGATAGGATGTTGGTTTATTTGGTTGCTTTCTTAAATATGTATTGTTTGAAGCTAAGGGCTGAATGAAAGCCATGGTATTTCCCCCCAAATATGTCTTCCCTTTCTGTACCTCTGCACATGTCTCCTACACCGCCTATAAACTTCCTTCTCAGTTAACCAATTGTTCAATAATATAGAGGTTGTGGCTTCCTCCTGCGGCACTATTATTGCAATTGATTCTTCCCTGGCAAGTACAGAAGCATCGGAAAGTCTCGAACACAACGTTCTGCGTGTAACACACCTCTGACTTTCCCACTATTCTCTTTTTATTCTGTTGTTTTCTTACAGATCCAAAGGACAACATGGCCTATTACTTTATAATTCCATGGATCGGTATGTACAATATCACGACTCTGATTTCAATAGAATTGCATGAGCTGTAAGAAGAGAATATACACATACTTGTATTTCTTCCAGAAGTGGGATTTCAAACTGGTGACCTCCAAAAATCTTAGCCATTTACATTTCATTGTGATGACAGGGAACAGTCTGTGGTTTATTTATTAATAGTCTCCTGGTTGCAGTGCTGGCACAAAACGGGTGCAATGAAACAGCACCAAAATCCTATTGAAAGTAACATTGAACCAGAGCCCTTGATTACTGGTTTCATTTGTATCCTGATCTGACCCAGTTTAAATCTGTTTCATTCCCATCACAGAGAACTGTATAGAAGTGGTATATCCTGTTCCCTCACATTTGAATAAATAGAGCAGCATTGGGAGTGTCACTTTTCCGCCTCGCTACAATTTGTACCGTATTGAAATCGCATACAGGTCAGGCAAGGTGACATACACAGGCAGGTCACATTCTCCATTTCTAGGGTGCCGGCGAAATGGTCGTTAACCAAATGTAATTGAATAGGAGAAAAGTAAAAAAGCATGCAAAGATTGCATTTCAAGTATGACTGTGGTATTAAAGGAGCAATCCATGCAATATCCCACGTGGTTTTTTTTTTTTTAATATATCAGTTCTGAAGCATTAGATAGTACTTACTACCTTTTTTTAAAAATTGAATTCTTAATGCCATTTTTAATTAGTTTTAATATTCTGATCATTCTCTGATTTCTACAGCAGGTTTCAGCACATCTCCCCAACAGTACAAGATCTTTGTAACACTTTCCTGTTTGTGATCATTTGTTGCCAATATTCCCAGCAGTTTGAGCTGCAAACGGTGTAACAATAGATAAAGTTACTGTAGTAATATAAGAATACATTGTAGCTGCTGAGTTACACTGACCAAAGGATTGAAACTGAAAGGTGGCCATTTAGTCCAGGAATGCGCAAACTTTTACCTGCTGCTCTCCCTTCCCCCCCTCCCCCCTTCCCTTTACCTGTTCTCCGGCGTTTCTCACATCACGACGTCATGTGGCGTCGTGTTGCCATGGCCATGCATTGCCAGAAGCCGCCGAAGACCAGGTAAGGGACTTACAGAGGCCTCGCGCTCACTTCGCGCTCATTTAATGAATGCCTCTGTAAGCGCCGCGCCCCCCAATTTGCACATCCCTGATTTAGTCAACCCGGAAAAAACAGGATTTTACTGATCGATCACGGGAAAACTTATCGATCGGGCAGCTTAGGTAATTAGATTTCAATAAAGGTAATCAATGGCTGCATATATTAAAACCAAACAATATATATATTTATTTTTTGGTGGTGGGGGGGGGGGGATTTCCTCTTTAGAGACATATAACTGGGCAGAATCAGACCAGAAGAGATGGCCAAGAATCCACTTCCAGTTACATACTATAGTCACTGCTTCTAATTTGTACACACAATTCGCATTACATATTTTATATACTGTAGCTGTGATGACAAAAAACCCAGCAACTTTCAGGTGGTACAAATAAAATGAATACTTTCTTCAACCCTTTTCTTCCAAAGAAAACTCTCTGGGATACATTGTATTAAATGTCTCCTGTACTGCAAGGGTGGCCAATTCCAGCCCTCAAGGGCCCCCAACTGGTCAGGTTTTCAGGATGTCCCTGCTTCAGCACAGGTAGCTCAATCAGAGCCACTGATTCAGCTACCTGTGCTGAAGCAGGGATAGCCTGAAAACCTGACCTGTTGGGGGGCCCTTGAGGACTGGACTTGGCCACCCCCGCTGGAGTCAGTTTTGTAAAAATGTATCTTATTGCTTTGCATATTTCGGGGGTATTGGACATACTTAATTTGCTCGTAACATTTCTTGATTTATGTACAGTGCATATCCCTCCCCCCCCCCCCCCCCAAATCCACTTGTAATAATACATCCAAGGCTGTTTAAAAAGTAATTATTCTGTTCTGATCAATTTTTTTATGTTTTTATGTCATTTAGGAAAAGGATTGTTGGTCTTATCGGGGCAAAAGTGGTTCCAGCACCGCAGGCTGCTGACTCCTGGGTTTCATTACGATGTCTTGAAGCCGTATGTGAAGTTAATGGCGGATTGCACCCAAGTCATGCTGGTAACAACATAATGATAATTAGACCGTGATATCTGCATTAGAAGGATAGCTATGTGGCCCCTTCACCTAGCAGAGGTTACTAACACCAGTACTCAAGGAGCACTAACAGTGCAGGTTTGAAGTACAGCGCCGCCTGAGCACTAGTGGTTCAAAGCAAATGATTGGGCCACCTGTGCTAATGAGAAGAAGTCTTAAAACCTGCAATGTTAGTGTTTCTTAAGGACTGGAGTTGGGAAGCACTCACCTACAGCATAGTTACACAGTATTTGCCTTGGTTTGGCAAATGCCTTGTTGCTACGATTGAGTAAATTAACTTCTAAAAGACTAAACTTCTAAAACTTCTACAACACCCAAAACAAAACGAACTGAGAAGTCCCCCCCCCACACCCGATAGGTGATATAAAATGATTATAATTATTCCGCATTTGCAAAGCGCCAACATATTCCGCAGCGCAGTACCGTGGGGTTACAGAATTCTCAAGCGCAAACAGATACAAAAGGTAATCAGGGTAACCCTGCACATGAGAGTTTGCAATCTAGGAGTAAGAGGCAAAGTTGAAACAAGAGGTAAAGTGGCTGCTTATGGTGGGATGGAATATGGTCCAGCCGCACGGCTGATACCATTAAGGTTTGAGCATGTGGATGTTGGGGGGTTTAAATAGCGTGGAGTTTGGACCAGCTGCACAGCTGGTCCCGAGAGGGGTGGTGAATGTTAGAGGTATGCCAGATAGGCTTAATTGAAAAGGTTTTCACAGAGTTTTTAAATGTCTGAATGCTGGGGGAGGGTCTGATGGTGCATGGTAGGGAATTTCTAGCGGGTGCAGCAAAGGCAAAGTCTTGCAGGCGAGAGTGAGAGGAGTTAATAAGGCAGAAGGAAAGGAGGATATCATTGGCAAAATGTAGGAGGCTTTTAGGGATATATTTGGGTGCGAGAGCTAAGATGTAATGGGGGGCAGCATTGTTGAGAGCTTTGTAAGTCAGAATTGTCAATGTTATTGTAGTGGTTATGGGAAGACAGTGTAGGGATTTGCATAGTGGCATAAGCAGAAGTGGAGCGGCGAGTGAGGTAGATGAGTCTGGCAGCGGCATGTTGGATGGATTGGAGTTGGGACAAGGGGACAATAGGAATACCAACTTAAAGAAGGTTGCAGTAGTCGAGGCGGGACAAGATGAGTGAAGACATTTTGATTTTAGTTGTATCATGTGTAAGAAAAGGGCGTATCGTAGCAATATTTCAGAGAAGGAGAAGGCAGGACTTGGTGAATGGGTTAATATGAGGAATGAAGGAGAGGGCCCTTAAATACCCTCAAATATGGCCCCTAGACAGCAGGCTTGGGGTGTTGATGAGATTGTGGTATTATTGCCAGTACGGAGAATTTGGGTGTAGGAGTAGCAGTGGAAGGAGGAAAGAGTATTAGTTCTGTTTTGGACATGTTAAGCTTCAAATAATGGTAGGTCATCCAGTAGGAGAGTGCTGAGAGACAGTTGGTGACATGGGATAAGAGAGAGGGGGAGAGGTCAGGAGAGGAGATGTACATTTTGTGTGTCATCGGCATAGAGATGATACTAAAAGCAAACATATTGTATTAGTTCACCAAGACCCTTGTGGGACACCAACAGAAAGAGGCAGTGAAGAGGAGGCGACACCAGAGAAGGAAACACTGAAGAAGCTGTTGGGTAGGTAGGACATGTACCAGGAGAGCTGCATCATGGAGGCCAATGGAGTGGAGAGTGTGCAGAAGGGGATCAACAATGTTGAAGTCAGCAAAGAGATCCAGGAAAATTAGTAAGGAGAAGTTCCTTGGCTGTGAGTAGGTCATTGGACACTTTTACTAGTGCTGTCTTGGTGAAGGACAGAAACCAGATTGCAAAGAGTCCAGCAGGGAGGTCGAGGAGAGAAAGTGAGTAACTTGGTTGTTTTTTGCAAGTCACTCAAGTAGTTCGGAGGCAAAGGGGAGGAGAGATAGGGTGGTAGGTAGGGTTGGTCAAGAGAGGCTTTATTTATATTAGGTGTGATGAGTGCCTGGTTAAAGGTATATGGGAATGTGCCAGAGATGAGAGAGAGGTTTAAAGAGGTGATTTTGGGTAGCACTTAATGTGCCAGAGAGGGAGCAGAGGAGATATGAAGGAATAGGATCAAGAGGGCAAGTTTTAAGGTAAGATGCTGAGAGGAGCATGGAGATGGCTTTCACTTTGCTTCTCTCTCATCCAATAAGTGCTCATTATCAACGTTTTCCAATTTGCGCCAGATTTGCACTAAACAAAACCCATTGTACGTACAATAAAAATAGCTAAATAAATGTAATCACTGAAGGGAAGTGAGTCAATGGAAAGTGCCAGCAGTAGACTTGAATTTAAATGCCTTCTGTATCATGCAGACTTATCATTATAAGCCTGCTAAGTGTATCTGGAATATTAGTTCAGTCTAATTCTCCTACTTTCTGTTGACTATTGGCGATGGAAGTGGTCTTATTGAACAGCCCCACATGCAGCCTTATTGATCATTAGCTTCAAATATTCTCACGGGTAATGTCCATAGGAGGATTGAATCGATTCACAGTCTTTGTACTGATGCATGGCTAGTAGTGAGGGCTATGGGTTGATGTACAATTAGTTACTTTGCTTAAAGTCTTTTATTTATATCTCTTGGAATCTCATTGTTCCAGGACAAATGGGAGGCGTTGGTCCCAAAACAGAAGTCAGTGGAGATTTTCCATCACGTCAGCCTGATGACACTCGACAGCATCATGAAATGCGCCTTCAGTTACCAGAGCAACTGTCAGAATGACAGGTCGGTAACGGGAAATTCTGCCTCGTAGATTGATGTTTTGACTTCCACTTTCGTAGCCGCCCTATCGGACATTTCCAGTGGGACACATTTTAGTATCTGAGTATTATATTCAGTGGTTGACAAATCACCAAAAAATCTACTCGCCACACAAAAAAATCTACTCGTCACCTAGTACCAAACGTGTGCTGCTTGGGCCAATATTTACTCGCCCGGGGGTTAAATCCACTCGCCCGGGGCGAGCAAATGTATAGGTTTGTCGAACACTGATTATATTTAATCCATCACTCATGTCATTGTTAATAAATAACCACTGAAACCCCTACAGCAAGAACTCTACTTGGCAACATATTGTTGGAGTACAAAAGAGTGAAACATCTCAGCCATGCAATATCATTAAGAGGAAAAGTCGTATAGTGGTTAAAGTATCAGTTTTGAATACTTTTTGTTTCAAGTGAAAGAAAGCATTGGCCATCTTGTCTACAAGTGTATTAACATTGGGCTACTATATTCACTTAAGCTATTTAAACCGTATTAGCTAATTTCTCCCTGCAGTGAAAACACCTACATCAAAGCAGTGTATGAGCTCTCATACCTGGTGGATAAGCGACTCCGCTTCTTCCCGTACCATAGTGACCTCATTTACTACCTGAGTCCTGATGGATTTCGCTTTCGGAGGGCATTGTCAGTAGCACATCAACACACAGGTAACACTGCAACTGATTACACCATTGCTACTGTACATATTATTGACTACATTATGACACTTCCAACCTTCCCAGGTATGTGGTGGATGAGCTCTTTATTCATTATGTCATAATGATGGGAAATATACGTTATCAGCCCCCCACCTGTTTATCTATTCCTCTTACACACACCAGAGCCCCCACTTCTCCAAGACAGATACAGGAAAATAAAAACATAAATAAAACATTTTTGCTTTGTCCCTTTAGCCCAACCAATACAAGTACTCTAAAAAATAAATTGTCACAAGATCAGGCTACCTGATGTCCATACGTGGGTGGAGATTTGATCTAGCCATTGTATGAGCTCCTGGAATTCTGAGACGTGTGGCGTTACTCCCTGCATCCCATGTACTACACAAAGGCTTCAGTGCAACTAGTCTTTTATAGAAAACTGTGCCCAGTTGGAAGACGTGTTTAGGAATTACAGACTTACTTCCCTCATCATTGCCATTTACTAACATCTAACCATTACATCTGTCTCTAACAACATGCAAGGTGCCTCTAATACCACTGTTTAGTTGTATGTCGCGTCTCTGTTATTCAATTTAATCTATATTGACCTGTATTTCTGCATGTTTATACTATAAATGATCACTGCTAAATAGAAATTAACATGATCACTTCCTTGCAAGTCATGATACTTTTATTGGACAATAGAGGGTTTAAAAGATGACTTGAGATACTATCTGAAGTATTAAAATGCTGGGTGAATAGCAGCGCTTTCTTTGAGTGACCATTCTCAGTACTGCTTTGTAGCTATGTTAATAAATAGGTCATGTTTTTTCAATCAGATAAAGTAATAAAACAGAGGAAGGAATCTCTCAAGCATGAGAAAGAGCTTGAGGAAATACAGCAGAAGAGACATTTGGACTTTCTTGACATTCTCCTGTGTGCGAAGGTTAGTGGATTCTGACCTCACACTGTTCTTACTCCTACAATCCCGGGGTTAACTGTCCATATAGGTGGAGGAAACTAGGTGAAATCTTTTTTTAACTAAAAAAGTAATAGTAGCTACATAAGGCAGCCTCCCAGCAGCGATGGTACAAGCAAGTTCAGGAACAGAATAATAACATTGTTTGGAATGAGGAACAACATAAAACATTGGGGACATCATCATTGGTCAATGGGTCATTTAAAATGAGTGGTAACGTGCATTATTCCAGAGGACCATTGTTAAATAAGGGGGGCATAAATGTTTAGTTTAATTTTTCAAATAGATTATGCTATATTTATGCCTTAAGGACACAAACGAATGGGGGTTATTCATTAATGTCTGTTACAGGTTAACGCACTCGATCTGGCATTACCTCCCATTGACTTCAATGGGATTTAACATTGCATTTGGTGTGTTAACATGTAACAGACCTTAACGAATCAGGCCCATAAGAGGGAGCTAATCTACCATTACTCTGAGGGAATTCATGTATCAGTACGCTAAGAGGGGGTTAATGTAACATTACACTGAGGAGTTAATGCATAATTTAACTCAGGGGTGACCAACTTCAGTAATCAAGGGCCACGAACAGGTCAGGTTTTAAGGATATCCCTGCTTTAGCACAGGTGGCTCAGTCTTTGTGCTGAACCAGGGTGTGACGGAGCGGCCTGTAGGCTAGGTCAGACAAAAGTCCACACATGCATTTCTTGGTAAACCATTATAATGAGTGTTTTTAGTCTCCACAAAAACAACTGAACATTAGGTGCACTGTCCATTTAAGGAAAACCAAATCATAAATGGAACACCTATTCCCTTTAGGGAAACTAAATAAACATTACGCTGGCCCTTTCTAACTGGGCCACCAGCTAAGCTGGTTACCAACCCTAAAATATATAAAACAATACCAGGAAACCATCTAGAAAGTCTTATCTGTGTGTTCTGGTCTGGCATCTCTGATTTCTCCAGGCACTTTAAGATGCAGGTGGTGAAGTCCTGCTGGTCCCTGTAAGTCTTTTGCCCTATCCGTGCAGGTTTCTGTGCTATGTAGGGCTTTGGGTTTCCCACTGTTGCCAGGCAAACCCTCTGGTCAACAATCCTAGATTCCTGCGGGCGGGAGCTCTGTTGTCTGTGTTCCTCAGCAGACTCCAACAGGGACACTGAATAGCAGTGACTTCCTGCCTTGTATTCCCTGTTCAATCAGGAGTCTCAGATAACACATGCAGGAAACCTAACCCCTAGTTCAGTCTCCTGCCTTATAAAGGGAGTGTAACTCATTGACTCCCTTGCACAGGGATATCCTGAAAACCTGACCTGTTGGTAGTCCTTGAGGAGTTGGCCACCCCTGTTCATCCAATTTCCAAAAAAGCACAAAACGGTTTAAAAAGCACATTTACTTTCCCAGGATGAAAACGGTGAGAGTCTGTCTGACGAGGAACTGCGTGCCGAGGTGGACACGTTCATGTTCGAGGGACACGATACAACAGCCAGCGGAATCTCCTGGATCTTATACTGTATGGCCAAATACCCCGAGCACCAGAAGAAATGCCGGGAGGAGATCAGGGAGGTGCTGGGAGAGCGGCACACCGTTGAATGGTGAGAAGCAGCAGTATTACATTTGTACATGTGTGGACCTTCAACTATTTCTATTTCGTTTTGTCCTCACCATTCTTCAAGATGATTTACTAAAGTCAAAAGAAGAAGCACATTCCCTCTCTTAGGCCCCTATGCAATATTCTGTGAAGCTTCGTCCTCGTGCTGTGGAATATTTTGGTTCCATCCATTTGTATGGAGCTGAATTTTCCTCCAGCTCGGGCAAGACGTCTTCACACCTTGAAAAGAGGCCTAAGAGTTTTAATTTTCTTAATATTACCTGCACTGGTCTCCCCAGCACCACTGACCCAGTCTTTTCTCCATGAAACCCCCAGTGCTGCTGTTATATAACTTGTTCTGTCCAGTATTAACTTGGTCAGTAAAAGTGCTCTTGGCCACATTGGAACCAGTAAATTATAGGGACATTATCACGAGGCACGCTGGCATTGGAAGGTGCTGTGTATCACAGTGACTTTGCCATTGTTCACTGCCTTCCTGCAAGTCACTCTGAGACACCAACCTCCCAATTCAAGCAAGTTTTAATATAATAATAAACATGGGGAATGCTACCCCAATGCCAGAGGGGACAGTGGTGCATTGAAAAGAAATGTGGTACTGCCCCTCTAGCAGCTAAGGATGTACAGCACAAAATGTCTAATAACATGACATAGTCAGCAATGTTACCTCATTGTAATAAAGAGTAATGGGCAGAGATCGAAAACATTGAGTTGGTATGAAAGTGCTGTTTGTGTTTAATGTGTTTGTCCTTTGCAAGGGACCAGGGAAGACCTGGGGAAGATGCCCTACACCACCTCGTGCATTAAGGAGGGTCTGCGGCTCTTTCCTCCAGTGCCAGGAATCGCTCGTCAGCTCAGCAAACCAATCACGTTCTGCGATGGGCGGAGTCTCCCGGAAGGTCGGCCAGCGTTCACCTTCTGTAAAACGTAGTCTCCGGACTGCACTGATGCGTCTCACAGCAAACAAATAAAATAAAAACTACTTTGCATCTGTGTAAAATGTATAGTGTCCCAAAACAATTAATACATCCCGTCATTATAATATGAGTGTCAGACATGACTAATCCTGATGACTGTTTATTGTGTGTGTGTGTGTGTGTGTATATGTATAGTGCTATGCCTGTCAGCTATACTATGGGTTGCTTGGATTTGTAGTCACTGGGGCCCTCCTTTCCGATTGCCTGTGGATGCTTGCAATCCACATCCGAACTTCAACTCCCAGCAGGCAGCCAACAAACAACAACGACGTCACTTTCGGTTATGCGCAGTCACTCACTTCCGTTTATATTTTCATGCCAATTTTCAGTTTTTTTTCCCTGCGAGATTTTTGTGGCTGGCACTGCCACGAAAGGAGTTTCACTTCAAATTCCAGCTGTGTGACTTTTGTATGACTTGAAATACAGCCACATGAATTTGCATAATTTCACATTATAGTTTAAACATTTAATTTGGAAATGATCGAAACAGATTTTTAAATGTATTTGGTACTGTTTTATACACCGGGGCATTTGGCAGATTAATAAACTAACCCCCTGTCTCTTTCCTGACAGGTACTGCTGTTTTTCTGAGTATATATGCGATGAACAGATCTTCCAGCGTATGGGAAGATCCAGAGGTAATTGGAGGGAATTCAAGTTTTGTACTTGATTTTGTTTGCCCCGTGAGCATGAGCAGAACCTAATATTTATGCATTTATAAGGGTTTTCGGAAGTGAGGGAAGCAAAGCAGAGACAAACCCTTTTAACTGGAATCTTGTATAATTGTGTTGTATGTCCCACTAATCCTGTTAATAATCAGGGTGTCCATGTAAAACAAAAAGCAGAGATGCAAAATGTGTTTGAAATTAAAATGTGAGCCGAATCTGCCCCATGAATTAGAAATAAATGGGACATCCTGGGCCTGTTTAGACATCTCTGTGAGAAGCTTCAGGTTCAGTGATTCCATGACAACGTTCTAAGCCAATCAGAGTGCTCCATTGCTGAAAGTTGCGTGCATGAATCACTTTTAGGCACAATGTAGTGGGAGCTTTGCTGAAAGGAGCACTCTGATTGGATAATCTTACAGATTGGTTTGGAAGCCTGTATACATACCATATAATGTCAGTCATCTGCTTATTTTCAGGTTTTTGATCCCCTGAGGTTTTCCTCTGACAATTCATCCAAGAGACACTCACACGCTTTCCTGCCATTCTCAGCCGGAGCAAGGTGAGACACTTCAAGATAATCTTGAAGACAGATTACAGCAGACGCGTCCTCAAAGAATCTATTTTAGGGAGGCAACGGATGGAATTCTGGAAATTGAAGCATTTTAAAGATATATAACATTTTAATTAATAATACTTTTGCTGCATTGCAAGAACAGGCATTGCTCTACCCAGCATGGACATACTTGTTAAAAGGTTGCATCAAATATCAAAGAACAGCAAAGAGGGATTAAAGAAGTAAGGTACCGCTGCTTTTAACCACTAATGCATAACCCCCTGAAGTAGATACATGTGCAGTGAATCTTTAAAGCTGCAGTTCAGGCAATATTCTGCATGTGTGTTTTTTTTAATAAATCAGTTCTGTAGTAAGAAAAAATACTTTTAGCATTTTCTGTTTTAAAAAAAACAACTTTGAAAGACCAATTTTCTTGTATTCTATTTTAACAAGCATGCTTGTTCCTATAGCAACTATTTACATTCCCCATATTTAAAGATGTCGCCAAACTTTGCCGATCAATAGATGGAGAACGAATTGACCGGCAGCTATGCAGTTCTTTAGGTTATTAGAGATTGCCCACATAAAACTATTGAAGTAAAATAAAAAAGACTGAACTGCAGCTTTAACAACTTGTCAAAGGCAGAAAACGAAATCCTTTGCTTTTCCACTTTCAGGAACTGCATTGGACAGAACTTTGCTATGAACGAGATGAAAGTGGCCATAGCTCTGACTTTACAGCGGTTCAAACTGTTCCCCGACCCCGAGAATGAGCCTCTTAAGGTGGCTCAGTTAGTGTTACGGTCTGTGAACGGAATTCACTTGAACTTCAAGAAGATTGAACATAAAGGAACCAAGTAGAAAATATGAAGAAATGCTGGTTTATTGGATTTGTGATGTTATTTAATCTTCATGATCCAGAAGAACTCGAAGCCAGAAATATTATTAAAGAATATGAATGAACTTTACCTTATCTGATGCTTGCAGGTCTTTAATTAGGATATCTAATTAGGAAAAATTGTTCCTAGTGACGGCACAATATATTCATTTATAATTCAGAATATGACATAATTTTCATAGAATTAAATCGTTGTGATGGTGTACAATATTACAATGTACCCAGCCAGATCGAGCAATGAAGCTGGCTACATCTGTAAACTTAGACATCTCATTTGTAAGTACGTCCTGGGAAGGCGTGTGGAGATAAGGTGATTTGCCCAGGACCTCATGGAGTGCAAGTGACTGAGAAAAATTATACTCACAAGACTGTCATAAATACCATAGAAAACAAGAAACTCGCTGCCTCCTAGGCCTTTCGCCTGGGTCCTGGTCACACTTGCCATACATCAAATCACCTGGATTGAAAGCCTAGGCTAGATGTACCAGCTAAAACGTTTCATATCAAATCCTTAGTCGGTCAGTGTTTATAAATCTTCCAAATGCTCTTAGAAACCTGAACAACTCCTGGCCCTCGGGAGACGCTTTGCAAGTTTGCTGACTGCTGAAAACGTTACAAAAAAAATCTCAATTGTCTCTGTTAGAATTCATTTTGTATATACATGTATTTTGAGGCTTTTAAGAGAAATGGAAATACAATGAGAATAGGGTGCAGAACTTTTGAACCCTCACAAGTTTCTTCTTCATGTCATAATGGAAGACACCTGTGAGGCTGATAAGAGTTCATAGGCTGTCATGACAGTACACAAAAAGAAGAGACCTGTAAGACTTTGACAGCTGTTTTTTTTTATTCACAGGATTGAATAATGTGTATTTCTCAAACTTTTTAAGTGAAGATGTGTGAAATGTGCGCATAAGTTGAGGTCAAACATGCTCTGTAATTAGTTATTCCAGCCTGGCACTACATCTTCGCTACTTTTTCCTCAGCCACGTATGTTTGACATATTCCAAACCTGAGGACTTGGTGGAGATTTTTCCTGTCTGGGTCTCAGGGTCATCTGGGGCCGTGTAACAAACAGTATGTTTGTTCCTGATAAAGAGATTATGCCTTTTTATCTTGGATTTCAGTTGGTATAAATACAGTGTACATATATATGGGGATATTCTTGTTAACATTGTGTGCATATGTTTTAAAAAGGGTGTAAACAAAAATGCAGCTATGTTATTGGAATAGCTTGCAGTCAGTTTTATTCATTTATTATTTAATATCTGTTTCACTTCTTGTAACTTGTCCAACAGTCCAGCAGGTGGCAGCAACCAATAGAAGATACAATGCCGGTTATCCCTGTAATATAACTGCGAAAGTGCCAATCGGGTCACTCTCAGGCGAAAGCTCCAGCTGAAGTCAATTGGAGGTTTCATGACATAGTGCCCCAATCGACACTATCACAGTTTAATAAATAACCCTTACTGTGTCTATGGAAATGAATACTTGCACATACTGTACCTTCACTAACCATAGAGGGCAGAGCAGTCAACCCCCAGTGAATATTAAAAGAGCAATCCAAGCAATATCCTACATATGTGTTTTTTTAAATAAATCAGTTCTGTAGTATTAGATAATACTTACTACCTTTTTTTTTTTAAATTCAACTTTTAATGCCATTTTGAATGATTTTATTATACTGAGCATCCTTTGATTTCTATAGCAGGTTTCAGCCCACCTCCCCAGCAGCGCACAATCTTTATAACACTTTCCTGGTTGTCATAATTTGTTGCCAATATTCCCAGCAGTGTGAGCTGCAAACTGTAACAATAGATAATGTTACCTTAATAACATAAGAATATATTGTTGCTGCTGAGTTACACTGACTGAAGGATTAATTTGAAACTGAAAGGCGGCCATTTAGGCAAACTAGGAGGGGCGGTGCTTACAGAGGCCCCGTGCTCTTCCCCCCAACATTTAAACAAAATGTCGGGGGAGCACACGAGCCTCTGTACGTCTCTTACCTTCACTCCGGCGGCTTGACAACGCCGCAGGGTCAGATGACAATGCGTTGCCATGGCAAAATGATGTCACATTACGTAGTGACATCAAATGACGCTGCCGATAGTGGTGGGAGTCCTGGTTTAAGTAATTTATGTTCAATAAAGTTAATCAAAGGCTGCATATATTAAAACAAAATAAAATATATATATACATATATTTTTTTTTTTTAACCTGCTTTTATTGCCTCTTTAATGTAGTCATGTACTGTACCAATGTGATTATTGGAGGCAGATTATTACCAGTTACACACAGTCCATCTTCTAATATCATCATACACATTTCATAATTATTAGTCAGGCTTTCCATTAATTCCAAAACTGTAGCTTCATTTTTCCCCTTTACTGCTCAAATGAAGCGTGGCTGCCGTGGCGATTGTGTGTGTTCAATGTCCACATCTTTATTGTAATATTTATCCCTCTTTATTTCTTCTTGAATGCTTTTTTTCCTTGTAAACCTGTACATTTCTCCGCCCCTCCCTACAGCACTAATTACACGCGACACTTCATCATACCTGTTCCACTCTTTTTCAGATCTTCTCCTGTTTATATGCTGGTCGTAATTTCAATAACGATAGGGGATGTGGGCAATGGTGAAGCAAGAGTGTTGCTTGCTCCACTGTGATGGGCAGCATCCATTAGTTTTTCTCTGTTAATTGGAGTCATCCATAACTTGTTAACATATATACCAGTATGTGAAGTAATCTGCTAAAAGAAGAACGTATAATGGAAGAGTCTCCATGCTGTTGAGGTTGAACAAACCAACCGTGTAGAGAGTTGGTTCCACTAGGTCGCTGGATCTTGTTGACGGGAGTCTGACATGGCGGTTGAGAACGGAGCTTTGACAAAATCCCACATGGCGTCAATACTTGAAGAGATTAGATTGACTATTTAAGAAAGAGATACAAACCTCCATCGCAGATTTTCAAAGAGAGATAGATTACCTTAACATGCCAATGCGAGACGTGGCTACTAGAATTCCCAAGTTGGAGGCCTCACATTGTGGCTCAGTCACACAATTACCAGGCAGAAAAAATAGGAGTTGGCAATTGTGAAAGACAAGATGAATGATGTAGAGGTGGGGGGCGGGAGAATTTCCAGGGGGGGATTGTTATTCCAGGAGTAAATGTGGTTCCCCATCTACAGTATGTTCCTAAATCTGAAGAAGAAAAAAATGCCTCTAAAAATAAAAATAATTATGTTTAAAAATGAACTCAATACTGGCTAAAATAAAATCCTTTTGAATTAAAGGAATAAAATGATTTCCTAAAAAGAAAAACATTGTGTCTACCGCCTTAGTATGATCTATACAGATGTAGGGTGACTGTATATCACAAGTAGCCCAAAAATAGTTATCATCAACAACTATATCATAGTTAATGTTAGATAACTAGGTTTGAAACTTGTAAACTAGCTTTCAAATGAGATTTAAGCTTATACACGTGATTTTACAAAAAATAAGTAATAAAGTGTGAAAGGTTAGTTAGTTCCTCGTGTGAAAATTTTTTGTATTCTAGGATAGGGAATATATAAAAGTTAGTATTCACTACCTTTATTGAATGGTTTTAGGTGAAAGATAACAAAACACTTTTTGTGATACCGAAAACCAACTCCACCATCTGGACCAAGACGATTCCAATGATGGAATATTTATCTTATTTTATGGTTACGAGTTCCCATTCCTATTTAAAAACATATCAGTTTATCGTTTGGTGTGAATAAGCACTGTTTGCTTGGAACCATTTTACTATTCATTTGAGTGTTGAGAAAGAAATGTGTCTTCCCTGTCCTTTTCAATTCAGGTGCAGTGTGGAACAAAGGGAATGAACCATTTCAGCGCTGGGAAAGGGCCGGCCCGTCCATTAGGCGAACCTAGGCGGTCGCCCAGGGGCGCATTAATAATAAAAATTCTTTTTTCCTCTTATTATTTTTATATTTATCTTTTTTTTTAAATTATTTTTCTTTTTTTTTGTTTGGTATTTTGGCGCCCTAGTATTTTAAGTTTGCGTCGCAAATCCCTACAGCCCCGATAGCTACGCCACAGTTTATTTTATTTTTGGGGCGCACATTTTAAGTTTCGCCTGGGGCGCATGAAACCCTCGTGCCGGCCCTGGCTGGCGGGGTGGGGGGGTTAGGGGGGTTGGGGGGGTTTGCAGTAAAGTAGCGCAGCACAACTGCATGTGAAATTCAAATAAGGAATACTATAGTGGGCCAGGGCCAAGTAAAATAACACAGCAGTTGGTGAAACCAACCTCTGCACCGAGCAATTTCTTGATGCCTAAACTATTGGACTAAAAGAATGTATATCAGCAAGATAATCAAAAGCGACGTGTCATTACTACACGCCACACGCTTATTATCTGTTCCTACAGTCGTGTCACTGGCGGCTGCACAGGGCCAGATAATTGAGTTTATTCAGGCAGATGGTTTATTATCAGCTTATACAGGAGGAGGTTTAAGACAGTTAGCGATGCTGCTTGCCAGTTAAAGATTAGGTTCTCCAGAGAATAATTAACAATCCCAAAACCCAGTTTTCTGCAAAAAAATTTGCAGCTTGATCTTTTCGTTGAAGCAGGTGTAATACGCAGATAACGGGGAGCTCCCGGGATGCCTGGTCCATGGTTGTGTGTACAATGCAGCCTACGAGGAATGTGTTTATGCTATTACAGGCTTCTCGCTGCTATGAACGGATGCTTTTCCATCCTAATGTGACAGCACTTGGTAATGAAGAGCATGTTCCACTCCAACTGGACACTGGAAAGAGTGGTGGTTCGCAAATGCGCATGGTGATTTCATTCTTATGAAGGAGGAGACTGCATGCCAGAGGAAAGCAATGCTCACCCTGCTCCTATTTATGGGAAACAAAGGGGACGTCCTTAGATACAGGAGGACATAAAGGAGTGGAAAGATGCCTATTGACCAGCAGTGCGCAAACTCCCTGCGCCTGCGCCCCCCTTACCTGCTGCTTCTTTGGTCGCGCCCCCCCTCACCTCTAATGATGCGTCAAATGATGCTGTGTGGGGTCATGTGACGTCACGTCACATGACCCGCAGCATCATTTGACGTCACGTTTCCATGGTAACGGGCATCTTTGATGCTGCGTTGCCATGGAGATGCATGGACACGAAGCCGGTAAGTAAATTTACAGAGGCCTCGTGCTTTAGCACAGGGCCTCTGTAAACCGCCGCGCGGCCCGCGCCCCCACAATTAAGTCTCACGCGCCCCCTGGGGGGTGCGGCCCCCAGTTTGCGCACCGCTGACGTCCTATTAAATTAGTTCTGTTAGGGGTGTTATGGTTCTTGGTTTAATAGTTGGGAAACTCCACCTCCTCCTGTTTATCAACAGAACACAAATCCAATAAATATATATACTATTTACTGTATATATACTGTATATTTCGAAAATGTCCTTTAATTTTCCCTTTTTTTAATCCTGATCACATTTCATAATGTGAAAGTCTACATTAGTTTTGTATTTGTAAAGAACCGGCAAATAAATGCTGCACACTTAAAATTGGCTGTGTGAAGTTTCTGCCAAATGTCATATACCTGAGACATGTCCATTGCCACTGTGTAATCACAGCAGTGTTCTCTCCTCAGCCATGAGCCCTACGTCATTGGGATTCTATCTGTATTCTGTAGGGCAGTGTTTTTTAACAGTGGTTCCCTGGGTATCCTTAAAGTTTTGCCTGCAATTTTCAGGTAATTTGAAAACTGTACCACATACAGAAGAATTTACAATGCATCTGATCTCAGACACGCTATTAGAGAGGGTTGGGGTTCCTTACAATGCATCTGATCTCAGACACGCTATTAGAGAGGGTTGGGGTTCCTTACAATGCATCTGATCTCAGACACGCTATTAGAGAGGGTTGGGGTTCCTTACAATGCATCTGATCTCAGACGCGCTATTAGGCCTCGGCCATGTTTACGGCTTGCTGGTGGAAGCGCGCTGAGGCGCGCTCCCGCTCAGCACTGAGCCCCTACAGCCGCAATTAGAGCGGCTTTATTAGGGTCTCGCCTACGCTTCCGCAAGCGCGCGTAAGCATAGGTCTTAGGGAATTTTTCAATTCCCCCGCTTGCCGGCGCGACAGGCCGGTCACGTGAGCGGTTCGCCCAATGACGCCACTGGCCCGCCCCCGGCCCGCCCCCGGCCCGCCCCCAGCCCGCCCCCGGCACGCCCCCGGCCCGCCCCCTGACGGCGCGCTGGGCAAGAAACCGCAAGGCCAGGGAAAGCACCCGCTTTCCCTGAGCCTCAGCACACCAGCGGTAAGCGTGTCTGAGGCCTTAGAGAGGGTTGGGGTTCCTTACAATGCATCTGATCTAAGACTCGTAATAGAGAGGGTTGGGGTTCCACAGGATTTCACAATATAATTATAGGGTTCCTTAACCAAAAAAAGGTTGAAACCCACTGCTTTAGTGTCTGTCAGGTTTGTTGTTTTACTACAAACAATGATCTGCAGGCATGTTTTAATAGTGAATGGGTTAAATTACTCCCCGTCGTTACGTGCCTCTGACCATGACAGTGTCTTAGTTCACATTAATTCAAAGAACATCTCTGTACTATAGTACAAGGTTTGATTTTCAGTGCCCAAGACCACAACCAAAAGACAGAAATTCGTTTTAATAAAGGTGATGATTAATCACTTTTACTTTACAACAAGTCAGTCATTTACCGGCCTCGGAGATCGAAAACAGTATCACTAACTCTCTCAAGCAAGCGCTGCCAAAGTCTATGTACTGTATGTAATGTATTTGTACTTTACATTTGCTGCTGTGTATAGAGCCATTCTATGCTATCAGCAGCTCTATCCTATAACACAATGATATAGTCCATGGTCAATGCTGATTGGTGATATTCTGCATCCATTAACCTCTATCCAGCTAGACGTGCCTGCAATGCAATGCGTTGAAGACACCAACACACAAGCTTCACATTTTCCATGCTGCCCATTCTCACTGGTCTTGGGGACAACTTTAGTCTCATTCATTTGAATGAAACCGAACTGGTCTTCAACATTGGGAAGACACATTGGCAACATATTGAGTCAGGGGCCTTAGGGGGGCAATTCTTACTATCTGTTTATATATTACCAAGTTTACTAACCATATCTGCTCGAGAATAATGGATTTCGTCATTTGAACCTGAATTAAGTAGAAATAGCCATGTTAATCCAGTTGCGATAGTGCAGAGTAAATAAGTTCTTCCGTGTTAGGTGATAGATTTTTTTTATTAGGACTAAGAATTGATATTATAAGATAAGCTTTCGAGAGTTCTGTCTCTTCGTTAGGGCAAGCAATTTTAACACTAATGTAGCTATCCTATATATATAAAAATATGATGTATTTATATTTATATATACAGTATACTGTACCTGCACAACATATGGCCCGCATGGACTCACTGTGTGTCCCATGATGGCTTTGGTCCACTCTCCTCCTCCTCTCCCCCTTCCGCCAGAGCCCACTCTCCCGTCAGAGGAGGACAGCAGGATAGGAGCACGCTCTAGTTGTAGGAGCGTGCTCTAGTAGTGTGACGCGCTCTAGCAGTGTGAACCAGAACTTCCGGTGTCTGCTGCTAGAGCGCGCTTCTTACCTCGTGAGGTCCTGCTCTGCTCCGATACTGGTAGCCGCTAATTTAATACCTCCTGGGGTCCGCCCCCGCAATCAGGTAGGCATATGGGGGGGGGGGGGGGAAGGAGGCGATATGATGATGATGAGGGGTGCTGGGGGAGATATATGATGATATGGGGTGCTGGGGGAGATATATGATGATGAGGGGTGCTCGGGGAGATATATGATGAGGATGAGGGGTGCTGGGGGAGCTAGGATGATGATGATGAGGGGTGCTGGGTGAGAAATGATGATGATGATGATTTTATCCGTGCAGCCCAAATCTGTTTTCCTTGGAGCAGTTCGGCCCTTCTCACTTTAAAAGTTGTGCAGGCCTGTCATATATAGTTTAGATTTAGAACATTGCAATGTAAGGCTAAACTCATACACTCCGCTTACTTGCGAGAGTGCAAGCTCTTGCCTTGCCGTGCAGTTGGAGCAGAAGAGATCTCTGCTCATAGTGCTGGCGGCGAGACGGGGGTGTGGCGGGAGCGTCACGAAGCTGATTTACCCTCCAAAGAAGACAACTTTTTTTGTCTCCTCAAAACGCTGCCGCGTCAACGCAACTCTTCGCCTGCAGACGTGCAGGCACTTGGATACCTACTATACCCAATTGCTGAATTGTGCCTGACGCGCGCGCAGCGATGTCGCCTCCATAAGCTCGGCCTAATGTGTATTTACATTTTTATAGCCTTTTTAAATCCTTCAATATTATGCTTTGAAAAATAAAATAATGGTAATTAACATTTATATCTGTTCTTCCTTCTCCTGGCACCTCCAGTGGAGCCCAATCAGACGTTAAAACACTGCTTTAGAACACAGACAATTTAAAATTACAGGGTTATAATTATAATAACTATTATTCCTCCAATTTCCTCCTTATAATAATATAAATATGTAATATTGGGAGAAAGTAATCCGTATTCCACTGATCTTCCAAAGTGGAAATAATTCAGTAAGCCATAGAAAAAAACACACACGCAATTGTGTTTTGCTTCAGGCTTTCCACGATATGTGTTCTTGATACAAGTTATCTTCTTGTACACTATTCTGATCTACATTTCTCTGCACTTCCATGTATTTCTTTTATATCTACAGTGCAGCTCTCACACTCTGTTCAGTTCTGTCTTCTAAGTGGCGTCATGATGGATCACTGCTCCAAAGAGCTAACAATCGGGTTCTAGTACAGCCTACACAGGGAGACACAGTGACTTGGCAAAGATCCCCTAGATAAGGCACTGGGTCTCTAACTGAAGATTTTCATGCGGTCAGTCAGGGACTTCTTCTGTAATGGCCCTGAGACAATTATCTGCATTGAACATCTCTTGGCACCAATGACCATTATAGCTGGATAAGTGTGTTTGCTGACAGTTCAAGAACAGAAGCTGCTCAGATAGATAAAGTTAAATTGGTCCCACTGACTGTCTGAACTAGTGCTGCATATGCACATTCAGTAGCACCCAAATTAATCACGACATTCACCACTTACTGTACCTGCAAGCGCACATATCCCAGACATGGAACGCCCACTGTTATGGCTTTCTGATAAGACAGTCTTTAAATGTAATGAAGCAGAACTGGCTACCAGAATGACTACCATTTTCCACCCACTGATTAATCAGTTATATGATAAATACAACTCAGGGGGGGTGGAGGGGAGGAGGGGATCTGAGAAATATTCAGCAAATTTTTATTTTTTTCCTACTCATTAGAAATGATATAACGTGTGTTTGATAACATACATTGCAAACTCATTCTAAGGCCGTTGTTCAGTGTGCTGTGAAACTGTTTCCCTGCGCTGGGGAAGGTGTTAATGCCATTAATTTGAAGAGCTAATCTCTTCTCCAGCGCTTGGAAAAGGCTTCACAGCATATTGAAGAAGACTGTGGGAGATGAAGAAGCATACTGTATGTATTCAGTTCCCTTCTCCCGTGTGTACTTAACCCTACATTGTACTGTATGAGTATCCCCTGTGTGTCTCTGTTTGCTTATATTGTGCACTCAAAACCGTAACTAAATTAAACCAGTTATAATACATATAGGGAACCGTTAGGTTAATATTTTTATTGTCTTCACCAATCCAGTTTCCATGAAACACGACAGCTTTTTACCTATTCAACGTCTTATGTTACAAAATGCTCCAATGTAACTTGTACGTTATCAGCCTGTGATGTTATCTGTGGACTCTTGCAGTCCCAAATGTGCTGGGGTTTTGCATGGTATCAGTGTCTGGCTCAGCAAGAAGTTACTTTCACAATTCCCATTTTCCTGCCAGGAGCCTCCATCTCCTATCATTACAATGCACACAACCCGTATCAGAGATACTACAGATATACGCTGCTGATTGCCACCAATAACTTGGCAGCACACAGTGTTTAATAAATGAGTCTTCACAAGCACTAGTCATCATGTATACATCATTTTGTGCTTCTGTTTGTCATCAGTACCTGGTCTCACACAGCAACACATACAGGGGTTGTAATAATAACAGAATGGAAGAGGTTTAGCATCTCTGATCAGAATGGGAGAGATGGACTTCCTCTTCTACCTCTAATGTCAGGGGCCACGCTGGGGACGTTATCACTGTATCGGTGGTCATATGACCCTTTTGCAGCACACATTTTGGCATTGAAAGGGTTATTAATAGCAGATCCATAATTTGAGTGCTTTACAAAAGAGAAAATGCAGTACAAAGTGTTATAATACAGTAAGTGCAACAAACAAAACCAGATAATAGAAAAGGAAATCCCTGCCCCGGAGAGCTTACACTCTAAGTGATATGATGGGAGACTTACAGAGACAGCAGGTGAGGGGATAAGTGCAGTAGATGGCAGTGCTGGGCCACAATGTTTGGTATGAGTGACTGTGGGTGTGGGACATTAGCCATGAGTGCAGGCTATTGAAATGCTTCATTTAATAGATGAGTTTTAAGGTTAGTCTTACAGGTGGAGAGGGAAGGTGCTTGGCATATACTGAGTGTTGAGTGTGAGTGAGTTCCACACGTAATGGGCTATATATATATATACATATATATATATATATATATATATATATAAAATCAAAAGCTTCATATATCTACTGTACATATCCAACAGTTCTTATCAGAGATTGTTTTTGAACCCAAGAAGACTATATATGGACTCATTTTTCACATATTGGTGCATAGCACATCGGGCTACTCCCGATGGCGTCTTCACGGCCCGGTCTGAATCCAAGTATGAAACAAAAGGCACATTCACTCTTACATGGCAATACATTGTAATGTGTTATTTGCATCTACTATTTAACTATTGTAGAGCTGGGGGCATGCAATGCACACTCACACATTGGGTGCCCTGCCAGTATGGCTGATTGATACAGGATTGCAGTGAGCCTGTGGCTGTCTCATTGGGAAAGATTCCCTGTGTGTGGCTGGCAGGACGTTACTTTGTTGCACAATTTCTGGTTGTTTTGCACTTTACATTTCCAGTCTCTTTGGAAGGAGAACACTTGAGGTTCATCAGCAAGATAAACACTGGGACAAAAGTGTCAGAGCAGGGAGGGGGTGGGTTGGGTAATACATGTTACCCAACATGTAAAATACCCTGTTAGAGAGATGTGTGAGGAAGTGAGTCAGATCTAATTGTTAATTGATATGAATGGAGATGAGGGAACTATTACTAGGGACGGTAACAAATACATGTACAGAACACATTTCAGCAGAGACTCTTTCTTAGGGCTGCCAAATGTCCCGTATATACGGGATTGTTGTCCTTTATTCCACTGACTTGTCTCCGTCCCGGAAAGGTCTGTCGGGATGCATAATTGTCTCGTATTTTAGCGCCTTGACGTGAAATGCCTGAACTTAAATTACTCTAAGGAAATCCGCCATAAAAGCGTAATAGATTTCTACTTGTGTCATAGTTCCCTTTTTCGATAGATGTCGCCTTAATAAATTACTAAAATAATAACCTTAGGACAGTGCCCGCTCATCTCATAATAACATGACACCCACCCCTATAGGTGTTACTCCGCGCGCGTCTTTCCCCGCCCGGCCAAGCACAGCGATGATGAAAACCAGAGAGCGCTCACGCGGGAGATACCATTTAGCCCAAAGTGTTTGCAAATCATTCATCACTCATTATGGCGTCACGCTTTCATACTGAATTTCAGCGTCCCGTATTATAAAAAATTAAATGCGGCAACCCTACTTTCTGATCAATAGGAGATACTGGCCAGTGTGCAGACACCTCACCCTCGCAAATAATTGGTCATAAAATGTCTGCTCTAATTGAGCACTAAGCCGCAAAACAGGACCAAGAATAATAGCCACGAACCTGCCATGGCCCTAAAATATTAACATAGCTGTGTTGTCTTTGGTATAGACCGCGCATAGAGAAGAAGGCAAGAAAACGCTTTCAGTATTTCATTTCACAATGGAATAAAAAAAAGTCACTTACAATTAAGAATCGATTTGTCGGTTCTTGTTGTTGAAAAGGTTCATAGCCTCAGTCACAGTGATTCTCCGGTCCGGGAGCTTCACGTCTACTACAGCAGAGGTGCTCAACTCTAATCTTCAAGAGGTCAGGTTTTAAGGATATCCCAGCTTCAGCACAGGTGGTTCAATCAGTGGCTCAGTCTTCTGCTGTAGCAGGGACCGATTGAGCCACCTGTGTTGAAGCAGGGATTTCCTGAAGACCTGGCCTGTTGTGGGTTTTGGTGAGTGCAGTTGAGCCCCCCTGTTCTACAGCGTCCTCTCTCGCAGTAGCTTCCCTATAAATACATATATATTTTTTGCCCGTCCATGCTTTTAATGCATTCGAGCACAGAGGAGCAGCGCCTCCTTTCTTTCTCCAGATTAGTATTATACACATGGCCTCAATCACACATTTCTTGGAGCAGATTTCTATTTGAGAACATTATTATTGTCAAATATTTCAAAAGTGCCAATATGGTTTTTTTAAACTGCTTTGTAACTCATCCCAGATAATCACCCTACATTTGGGATATGTGAAGCTTCCGATAGGGGTATCCAAGAGCGATGACAGATTAACCCCGGATCAGGACGCAGTGTCTGGTATCTGAGCTCAGCGAATCTTCCCCTTGATATCTATAACATTCATTCCCATGTAAGCACTAATGAAAATAGTAAGATCAAATCTGGCAGTACTGGGTCTGACCAAATGTTCCGGCAAAACAGTGTCCTGCCTCCCGCAATGGTAAGAGCGTCACTCACTGCCTGCAGCACAGGGCATCACTCACTGCCTGCAGCACAGAGTGTCACTCACTGCCTGCAGCACAGAGCGTCACTCACTGCCTGCAGCACAGAGCGTCACTCACTCCGTGCAGCATATAGCGTCACACACTGCCTGCAGCACAGAGCGTCACTCATTGCCTGCAGCACAGAGCGTCACTCACTCCGTGCAGCACAGGGCATCACTCACTGCCTGCAGCACAGAGCGTCACTCACTGCCTGCAGCACAGAGCGTCACTCACTCCGTGCAGCACAGGACATCACTCACTCCGTGCAGCACAGGGCACTCACTGCCTGCAGCACAGAGTGTCACTCACTCCGTGCAGCACAGGACATCACTCACTGCCTGCAGCAGAGCGTCACTCACTCCGTGCAGCACAGGGCATCACTCACTGCCTGCAGCACAGAGCGTCACTCACTCCGTGCAGCACAGGGCATCACTCACTGCCTGCAGCACAGAGCGTCACTCACTCTGTGCAGCACAGGACATCACTCACTCCGTGCAGCACAGGGCATCACTCACTGCCTGCCTACAGAAGTGTCCTTCCTGCTAGTATCCATTTATGAATTTATCTCTCCTTGAAAACAGTACTTTTTGTATCTTCCCTTTAGCTTACCAACTTTTCAGCTTCAGGTATGAATACCTACAAGAGAAATACTGTACTAAAAACGATAGAAGAGGTTATATGGCTGGGTGCTTTCACTTTGCAACTCCCATATGCTGTTTTGGGGCATCTCACCCTTCACAAGGAAAGTGCTGACACTGTTGGTTGAATATTTAGGAAAGCTGGAAGAGTCAGCGTTTGCATTAACTGATCCTCTGACCGTTGAGCAAAACATTGACTCTCTCCTTATTAGCAATACGCTTCGCGTTCACGGTTATACTTACAATGATTTACCTGCATATTTAAAACATGCTGAAGTCGCAGCTGAAATCTATTTTCCATTAAATCATATGCTTCACTGCCACAGTGGTTTTCAATTTCAGGGAGATATTTTATTTTTCGTGTAGGGCAACTTAAATATGGCCACCATTGCTAATTTTCTAAGGAATGGTAGCAAAGAAAATAAAAATGCTTGACATGTACCCTGAAACATTACAAAGGATTTAAAGCTGCAGTTAAAGCAATATCCTACATGTGCATTTTTAATACATCTGTTCTGTACTATGAGAAAATACTTGTAGCAAAAGAAAAATGTAAAGACATTTTTAATGTATTCTAATGTAACAAGCATTTTTGTTCCTATAGCAACCATTTACAAAGTCACATCCCCTTCTGAAACAGCATCCCCTTTTTGAGCCCTGCCCTGCTAGACAGTGAACCAATTGAATCTAGTGGCTGCTTGGTCACATGATCTTCCTCACAGATCTTTGGCTGTCAGTGCAGCAGAAGATTACCCAAGATGCATTTAGTGAGCCCTGAGCCGAATTTTTGCCGATCGATCACATGAGAACGGATCGATCAGCAATTTAGCTAATTACTTGTCAGTGTGTAGATTGTATTGATGCACCTTTCGAATTAAATGTTTTTTTTAAACGACAGCTTGAACTGCAGCTTTAATACAAATACCATAAAATGATCTTAGATGCATACATTCTACGGGTGATTACCTTGTATAGATTTTCCTTAAGCATGATTTTACATTACGTTAGTGTGATAAATAAAAAAAGGGTTGTTTCTATAGACTTTAAATATGATTTACTTTTATTATAAGTTATAATACAACTATTACTTTTACCTGTGAAATACCGTACAAAATAGAGACAATGCTATCCTCCAAAATATTCAGCATTATTTTTATTTTTCGCAAGTTCCCTTAGAAAAGATTTGATTTGCATTTAATTAAGATTCAGCAAATACATAACTTCTAATGAGGGAAAAAACACTAGCCTTTTTTCACTTCCAGAAGTTGTGATTCATGTTTAATCTCTTTTTACTGTACTTGTAGTTTCTGAACCATCAGTGGAATTTGGATCAATTATGTTTCATTTGGAAAACCACCAATTTTGGAGAAAGTTGGTGTTTTTCTAAAAAAATAGAATTTTCCTTGTATTCCTCCTGGTAGCTGCTAACGGGTCATGTGTGATGTGTGAACTAGTGTCCCTTCAAGGTTGTGAAACTTGTAGGATACCTACATCTTACATTCCTTGTACCCTGAATCTTTTATCCAGACCCAGCTCTTGCCTGGATAACAATGCCGAAAAATAGCTCGGTGTCCCAAATGAACAATTTCACCTTCGATTTCAAATGGGTGCTGCAGTCAAGGCCTATACGATTTGACTTAAATCCTTCAGTGTGGAAAGGGGGTCAATGCCATTTATCTACATTCCAGCAGGAAATATCAAATCACGAGCCCTGCATGACTGTCGTAGTTTTTACATAGGAGTAGTAAGTACATTATCAGTGACGGTAGTGGGGTTGTCGTAGACATGGTCATGTTCCTTCGATCTGAGAAAAGAGAGAGATCATGTTAATGTATGGTCATATTAAACTAGGAACTTTTCGATACATTGTAAAAAGAAGTGCCATCTCCCTACAAGATGTTTTTACATATTTTGGCAAATTACAAAAACAAGGCTTTTAAAAAAAAATGTTTTATTTTAAAGAAGGGGCGACTTTTAATATAAAATATCAGGGGTGCCCAGACTACTTTTGGTTTTGACGTTGGAATACATTGGGCTATTAAAAACAGTCCTATGCTTTCCACTTGTTGACTTTGAAGTATACAAATTGCCAGCAGCAATTCTCTGTTCTGTACCAGGTAGCCTACAATTTTAGGTAGCTGTAAGTCAAATGGAAAGAATGATAATGTTACAGGTGGCGCTCCTTCCTAAATCTACTCAAAGTAGTCAAAAATATATTTTGTGAAAAGGTAACAATCAGAAACAAATGCACAAACCAGTGCAAATACCTGGGATTACATATTCTATACAAATAGAGTGACATTCAATGTGAATGTGATTTTATAAAAATAAATAAAACACTTGAGAAAAAAGTGATATTAAGTGAAAAAAGATCAAAGTGAAAAAATATCAAATTACATGACCAAGACATGGTCGCTGCTCCAACCGTCTTAAAGAAATGTCCCAGCAGATCTTCCAAGACGTAATTTTCTCCCCATTAGGGGAGCGCAACCCAAGATAGATTAAAAAAGGCACACTCTAGTGTGATACGCCTATAGCACAAGGGAATATGTGGTTAGAGATAGGAAGCTATAAACGGTGAAAGTGGCTCTCATCCTATCCGAAGAGGGAAGAAGTGGGCGAGAGAAAAAGACGCGCCTGCACCAGAGCGAAGAAAGATCTGGGAACCGTACCCTGAAGTACGGAGGATCGATCACGAGACTTCGGTATCCACGAGAGCAGAGGCAGTGAGAGGGAAAACCTCTGTAGTGCATCTTTTACACATTTCCAATGTTTTAAAGAACGTACACATTGTAAGGGTTTATTTTAGAAGTGTTTTTCAATAACAAAGTTTGTTTTTTACCGTCTGTACTAGGGCTCTCCTTTCTTTACTTCCTTGTAAAGCAGGGCTGCGCAAACTGGGGGGCGCAAGATTTTTCCGGGGGGGGGGGGGGGGAGGGCAAGGCGGTTGCAGAGGCCCCGCGCTCTTCCCTCAAGGCATTTAAATTAAATGCCGGGGGACTGCGTGAGGCCTCTGCAACTTCCCTTACCTTGTCTTCGGTGACGCGTCACCATGGCAACGCGGCGTCATTTGATGCCGAAGACAAGTGTAACCCTGGTCCCCAGCAGCTCCTGGAGACCCCCCTCCCCTGGCGCAGCTCGATCGCGGGTACTGAACAACCCGACGGCTGCTTCCAAGGGTGGGGGCTGGAGCAGGGAGCAGCGCGGCTTCTCCTGCCTGCGGCCGGTTGCCGGGGACGCGATCGGGCCGTTGCTAAGGCCGTGATCGCGTCTCTAAGGTCCCGGCGGCCGCAGAGCAGGGCGCCGCCATTGCGCTTCAAGTCGCGCATGCGCAGTGATCGCGCGAGGGCAGGAGAGCCCCAGATAGGTCGCGCATGCGCAGATAGGGGTAGGGAGCTAAGGCAGCTCTTAGGAGGTCGCGCGAGGGTAGGGAAGCATAGGGAGAGCTTGCGGCGGCCATTAGGAGTTAGTGTAGGCAGAGGGGAGGAGCGCACGCGGCCCCAATGTTATAGTAAGGGCCTCGGGACTACAATTCCCATGAGGCATAGCGAGGCAGGCACCAGGTGCTTGATAGGAGCCAATAGGGCTGCAGGACTGCCCTGGAGGAAAGAGATACATTTTCCCGGGCTTTGCATGAGTCACGTGAGTTGGAGCAGCGGAGCAGAAGGGGAAGGAAGGATGCAGGGAGTGAGTGCAACTCCTGCATCCAGATAGGTACCCTCACCCTCCAGGTAGGCCCCAACTCCCCACCAGGTTAGTGGGTAACTGATAAGGGACGGCCCCAGTTAGGGACTCTGCTCTTAGTGTGAGTGCTGTCTTGTCAGAGTCACAGCTATTAGTGCTGTGAGGTCTGACAGGCAGGCACTGTGTTTGTGCAGCACGGTTGCTGCACGGACCAAGTAAGTGGCTGTGCTTAGTGCAGGTAGCTAGTTATAGGGAGGAGTAGGGACAAGGGTAGAGGTACACCCCAGGGCCCAGTTAGTCCCCTATGACACCAGAGGAAGCTGTATGGTATAGGGTTGGCCTTAGGACAGGGAATCCTTCACCATAGTTAGAGCAGCAAGAGGGTTGCTGTCTGATCGCGTGTTCAGAGACTGTGTTAAAGAAGCACTCCGGCTGGAGATTCCTTTCCTGTGGATGCAGAGGTGCACCCACTCCTGCAGAGAGCAGTGCAGCACGCCGTGGGATCACTGTGCGGTGTTGCAGAGCTCCAAGGATTTTCCTGACCAGGACTGGTCAGGGAGGTATTATATATATTAAGTGCACCACCGGGCCCCAACACAGGGAAGCGCTATCCCTCACACTCACACTGGTCTTTATTGCTATGGACACTCAAGAGACTGAGGGGAATGTGATGATGGACATGTGGGTGGGGGGATGGTACACAGTTGTATTGATGCACTTTTATTGATATAGTGTTTTGAAGTAAGGTGTTGTCATTGTTCATTCAGTAAACCTGTTATCCATAATACTGTGTATGTGGTTTCTGAGTGGGTTCCTATGTTAGGGTCATTCTACACGTCCATAGAATCCTACATAGGTGGAGGCGCTGAACGAAGATCCGTTCCAGAGGATTCACCCCAGGCTCTCATTAGCGGAGGCTCAGACTGCCTGTGAGCCTGCAGGTATACGCACCACACCGGTAACACTGCATGTTCTACTCACCCACACTATATATGAGATTGGGTGGGGTGGAATACCCGTTACACAAGGTAAAGAGGGGGGGCGTGAGCAGGGAGGGAAGCAGGCGGGGGGGGGGGGGTCAGCGGGGAAAGACTGCACACCCCTGCTGTAAGATATTACACACTTCAGACTACTATGGATTAATATGTCACTGTTTTGGATATAGATAGAGGGTAGTGCACGCACTCAGTCACACTGGTAAATGAGGGGTACTTAGCTGCCGGTGCACTGGTTCTAGGGAGCTCCTGACATCCCAAAGTAGTCCAGTAGGTAATGAAGAAACAGGCACACGGTCTTAATTAGCAACAAGAAGGTTTAATGTGCCATGAAAACCAATGTTTCGTCAGTACAATTCTGCCTTTCTCAAGGTTATCATGGCACATTAAACCCTCTTGTTGCTGATTAAGACTGTGTGCCTGTTTCTTCATTACCTACTGTTTAGGATATGCCTTTTTTTAAGGAGAAATGTGAGTAGGACTAAATCTCTCTAACCACATATTCCCATAAGCCATAGGCGTATTACACTATGTTGTGCCTTTTTTTTAATCTATTTTGGGTTGCGCTCCCCTGATGTGGAGTCAAATAGAAAGGCTGGTTGCGGGTACAAAAGAGATCTTATTCTTCTTTACCAAATGTGCAAAAACTAAAAACCTTGAGTGGGGATCAAACCTTTTATGGACCAATATAATAGCTCCTTGATAGCTGTAATTTGCACCAAAGATTCCTAACAAGTCTGTTTTGTTTAGATAAAAAAAGAGCAAGTGAAGAAGTAAAGTGGAGGGACTTGTGATGTGGGGTATTACCCTTACTCTGCGTTCCCTTTCCCGGAGCAACATATTTGGAGTTGCAAGAAGAGGTAAAACACAGAGTTATTATTATCACTTATTTATAAAGCGCCAACTTGTTGCGTAAGGCTAAGGCCCCGCTCCCAGAGTCAGCGCACCTGCGCTGCTGACAGGCGGTGCGCTGAGATACACAGACCGCGATCTGCGGTCTGTAGGGAGCGGGAGCCGGAGCGGGAGGTGGGCGGGAGGTGGGAGGTTTGATCGGGAGGTGGGCGGGAGGTGGGCGGTTTGACAGGGAGGGGGGGCGTGGCTTGAGCGGAGGGACCCGCTACTCTCCCCCCCCTCCCTCCACGGACTCGGGCTGGAGCTGGAAGGTAAGTTTAAACACACACACGCAGGCACTCATTCATACACGCGCACACACACACACAGGCAGGCACTCACGCACTCATACACACACGCGCGCGCACACACACAGGCAGGCACTCACGCACTCATACACACACACACACACACAGACAGAGGCAGGCACTCGGGCACACACACACACACAGACAGGCACTCACGCACTCAGACACATACACACACAGACAGACAGGCACGCACTCAGACACACACACAGAGAAAGGCACTCACCTGCTTTCACTCCACACTCCTCCCCGCTCCCCGAAGCCTCTCCTCCTCCCGAAGCCTCCCCTCCCCATTGGCTCACAGCCACACACGTCACGCGTCAACGCTAGGAAACACCATTCTCTGGTGTCTCCAGCGGCTGACGCGCTACAGCGTGTAGTGCTCTGTGCAGCCAGGGGGGACCGGGACCGGCTCGCGAGGATTCCCCTGCTGGTGGGGAACTCGCGACCCGCCGCCCGCGCCAACGAGCGCAGCGGGACCGAGGCCTTATATAGTACCATATAATGCACGGTTCTCAACCGCAGTCCTCAAGACCCCCCCCCCCCTCACCCCACCCCCAACAGGTCAGGTTTTCAGGACATCACTGCTTGAGCATAGGTGGTATAGTCTACGACTGAGCCACCTGTGCTGAAGCAGGGATATCCTGAAAATCTGGCAGGACTGCAAATAGGGTTAAATGCTTATATAGAATATATGGTTAAATCTCCTGCATTAAGGAGCAAGCTTAACCCTTTTGCTGCCAGAGAAACAAGCAAAAAATTAGTTCAGACAACTCAGAATCACAGGACCATTTAGTGAACTTCCTACCGAGCTTGATGCTACGGTCTAGAAAAGTCACACAATGTGGTCATGTGTGACACGAACAAAGGGACGGATTGTACCAGATGTGCTAGTGAGCTTAATGTGAGACGTGTACTTAATATAAAAAAGGTAGGGTGACTACTCAAACTGTTACACAATAATATCCACATAAGCTACAGCACAACATACAAATAATACAGTGCAAATATAATGTTCTGAGAGAGCCACTGTCACTACAGAGTATAATCGTGACATAACCTACATCAATATAATTATGAATAAAACGAAAATAGCCGTGTAATTATGTCACGATTATACTCGGTGTTTAAACATAAAGGGTCATAAACTTGGCATTGCGATTGCCTCACGGTCATCACCACACATGGTCAGTAATCGGTGACCTCTTGCTACATAGCAGTTTGCAATGTGACATAGAAGGGGTTAATATGTGTAAATAGAAGATGGAGTCATTTGTTTTTATCTGAGCCAGGATCATTTTGTATATTTCTATTTCCAGGATAAAAAGTGGACTTTATATTAGGAGAACCACATATACAGGCATACCCCGCATTAACGTACGCAATGGGACCGTAGCATGTATGTAAAGTGAAAATGTACTTAAAGTGAAGCACTACCTTTGTCCCACTTATTGATGCATGTACTGCACTGCAATCATCATATACGGGCATAACTGATGTAAATAACGCATTTGTAACAGGCTCTATAGTCTCCCCGCTTGCGCACAGCTTCGGTACAGGTAGGGAGCCGGTATTGTTGTTCAGGACGTGCTGACAGGGCATGCGTGAGCTGCCGTTTGCCTTTTGGGCGATATGTCCTTACTCGCGAGTGTACTTAAAGTGAGTGTCCTTAAACAGGGGTATGCCTGTATGTTGTTACCGTGGCACAAATAATCTTGTTCTAGGTTTAGCTTGTGATACAGTTTGCATGCAGCATACTCACGGGCCACGCGCTGCATGTACTGTGCATTGTATTGTATTGTAGGTACACTATGCTAGGCCACTGTACCTCTGGAATTGCAAACCAACATATTTACTATACCCTAGGGACAGTGGTGGATTGAAAATGTTGCCGCCCATAGGCACTTACCCCGGCGCGCGTCCTCCTGCACAGCCACACTCCTTCTGCAGCGTCAAACGATGCCGCAACGTCACTTGATGCGTTTCCATGGCAACGCGATGCCATGTGATGTCACGTTGTCATGGCAACACGTTGCCACGATGCTGCAGAAGGAGGAAGGTGGTGCAGAAGGCAATCAGTGGGGAACAGAGCGGCCCCAAAATGTTGCCGCCTTGGCCCGGGCCAAATGGCAAATCCGCCACTGCCTGTGGATCTATGAAGTGGTAGAAGAGTTCTCCACCCCTCAAGAAATGAAGGGGTTAACAAAACCCACATATGTGAGCGCAAGATGCTCCCGGCACCAGGAGAGGCACCGATTGCATGCGGTGTGATACAGACCTGACACTGCCTATTGTCCTTGAATAATGTCCATAGGTTCCATTTGAAAACACTTCTCCAGACCCTTGGGCCTTCATTGTGGTGTCTGACTGGATGTTACCTCTGAAGGGGAAACAGAGGCAGGTAAACAAGGAGAGAACAATATTGCCACAAACATAGAAATACATGAGAAGGAAGGACCGCGCGCTGTACGCTGCCCACTTTCCTACAGGGCGCTAAAAACACAGACTTTACCAAATCAATCTCTTTTAGGTAGTATTGCCAACATCTGCAGGTTCCCCGGGGTCTATTCAAAGATTTTCTTTGACAATATTAAACCGTAACACTACTGCTGGGAGGTAGTGCAATGACTCTACGACTCCTATAAAAAATGATCTAAATGTAATAAGGCAGAGTTGTCAGAGTGAGCGGATATTGGGGTGATGGGGCGGGGTGATATATCACTATGGAAATAGAGGTCAGTCCTGTCACTTTTCCTGAAACTCGTCCGTCTGCAGAACAGGTCCAAAAAGAAAACATATTTGCCAAAGAAAATAGCACTGAAACCCACCGTGATACATTTTCCATTCGGTAAAGCAGTTATGGCAACTTGTGGATTAGCAGACAAATGTACAAGGAGTCCAACACAAAGATTATTATTTATCCTATTTGTTACCCTCCTATTTATTCTGCGGTCCAGACACACACTACATGCCTCTCATGTCATACGGTGTAATACTATAGGGATCATTTATTAAATACTCACAAGCTGCAAGTCATGGGACAGAAACACCGATTTGTGAGATACAACAGGTAAAAGGTTAAGGGATTTTTTTTTTTAATATTCCTAGTGGTGTTTTTTGCAGCAGGGAGGCAGTGAAGCGGTTAAGGGGGTGGGGGGGAGATATTGGGACCACTAATATATTTCTGCTTAGCCCTCTCAGTATTGGAGGGGTCAGCAACACATTGCTCTGCCCTGAAGGGGTTAATGCCTATTGGTGGTTAGCTTCTTCCTCTTCTTGATAGCCACGCCTGCAGGGTGCTCGCCCCATCACTAATCTGTAGGGGACCCGACTACGTCCAAACTGGTGGATGCTGCTCAGTGTTTGGCTCAACGCCCAGACTGACTTGGTCGGTTTGCCACAAAGCTAATGAGTGATGAGATGCTCAGAACAGCGAGAACCTGCTCAGCAGGACAGGAACCACTAGATCGGCCCAGGGTGGAATGAGGTTATTGTACTGGAGTAATGCTTATGTTTCATTCCAATGAATACGTCTATACGTCAGCTCTTGCATAATACTCTGTATTACACTGGCGACACACTTTATTCGAGCTCGGCTAGTCCCACGAATTCGGGTATACCCGGGTGTATTGAGGTTTGTGACTGTTTTCTGCCCGAGTGCATTGAGGTATTTTCCAGGCAGGGATTGAAGCATTTTATTCCCGCTGGCTGCAATACTGCACAGTATATATATATATACTGCATTACAATTCATGAATTTATGCCATCTGGTAGACACGCGAAGCATTGCAGCCTATTAAATCCTAATCATTATCATTTAAGAGATCAGCCGCCCATCAGCCAGGCATGAACCCAGGCTGGGAAGGCAAATGCAACGGGGCTTGTCAGAGGTGAGGAGCGGCGCATTCCAGGTATCTGCCAGGTACATACTGGGTATTTGCTCGAATAAAGTGTGTCGCAGCAGTATACCAGTCTGTTTACTGCTCAATGTAAAACTTTCACAGACAGCAACATACGCTCAGAAAGTATTTTACACCAACCAGAAAGTTATAGTACCCAAGGAAGAGCGGGATCATGAAGGAGGCCAATCTGAGATTTACATGGTTTTTTTGTTGTTGCTTTAAACAAAATCTATTTATACTACAGGGATCATATTCTGTTTATGTTCTAGAGCAGGAGTGACCAACTCCAGTCTTCAAAAGGCCACCAACAGTTCAGGTTTTAAGGTTATCCCTGCTTCAACCCAGGTGGCGTGGCTCAGTCAATGACTGAGCCACCTGGGCTGAGCAGGGATAACCTTGTTGGTGGCCCTCGAAGACTGGAGTTGGCCACCCCTGGTCTAGAAAGTGGGAAATATCTACTTGTTAGGTTTTTAAACGGCTTCTCTAATAAATGTGAAGAAAACAAGTCCCAGTATGTCCTGAACACTCAAATTATCAGCAGCATTAAAGCAGTAGGTTCCACTTATCGACGGGTGCTCAGGAGCTGAACTGTGATATTCTTAACTCCAGGAACCCCCCAGTTCCTGAAAACATTTACCTTTCCATTTTCCATTTTTTTTTAAATTCCCTTTGAGGAAATCAAAATGGCTGCAGATTCAGCCTCACTTTGGTGGGCCAATAGGAAGCCACCACATCGTCAGTTCACAACATCACAGCTTTACATTGAATTACTCTGGCGGCCTGAAATCTAAATAATATTATTACACATCCTGCAACATAACAGATATAATGGAGAATTAAAGCCCCCCCACCCCCCTTGGCATGAGGTTCGTTAACTCACTCTGTTCTCTTCTCCCAAACTCTGTTCGCCACGTAGACCGCAAGCACAAGAAACAGGAACACGGCCACAGCGATGAGTCCCGTTAGCCACTGGGGAAACTGCCTTCCATTGATGTTGCGACCTGTCAAACACATTGAAACACCCGCTGTAACCCCTTCCATGCCAGCGGGGCCAGCAACATATTGCACTCTGAAGAAATAAATACATTGTCGTACATACACATTGAATAAATGGCAGATTATTTTAGATGCTAAAATGATATAATTGCCTTTTAAACAGGGCCGGGTGTAATTAGGACAGCTCAGAACATGTTTAACCCAGGGATTCTCAGCTCCAGTCCTCAAGGGCCACCAACAGGTCAGGTTTTCAGGATATTCCCTGCTTCAGCACAGGTGGCTCAATCAGTGGCTCAGTCAAAGAGCCACCTGTGCTGAAGCAGGGATATCCTGAAAACCTGACCTGTTGGTGGCCCTTGAGGAATGGAGTTGAGAACCCCTGGTTTAACCCTTGAGTGCGCTAATTGACAACAACAAAAAATGGGGCCTATATCCATATTTCCTAGTCTTCTAATTCCCATTTTTTTCTTTATTTGGCAAATAAACCTGCAGAGGCCTGAACCGGTGCAAACTTATTTCACCGAGAGCCCAATCTATTCCATAAGCTATAAAGCCACCGGCCTGTGCTAGAGACGCCCCCACGCTTTCAGCTCTCTTTAGTCCAGGGGTTCTCAACTCCAGCCCTCAAGACCTCCTCTCAGTCTTTGACTGAGCCCCCTGCGCTGAAGCAGGGATATCCTTAAAACCTGACCTGTTTGGAGGTCTTGAAGACTGGAGTTGAGAACTCCTGCTATAATCACGTATTCAGTGTTTGTTATTTGCTTTGGCTGTGCCGAGTTATATGTTGTTAGGCACGAAACCAAAAACGTCTGTTTGCCGTCTGTTGAAAGGTTAACTATTTGTGTGCTGGTAACGTGCTTAAATAACCGCAGCCAATTCTTACAACACCCTCTCACAAATCAGCATGCTGCTTTCTGTAAATGGTACGGTGTTTTCAAAGCATTTAGTAGCCACAAGGTAAGTATTTCAGGATATGGATACAGTACCATTTCCATAAAGGTTTGCAGGTCCCTCAGCAGCGAAAAGGGTTAATCCAAAACCCACGCGAAAGTGGCCCCTGAGGAGTCAGAAAACTGTTCATTTGTTAACATACTGTGTAACATTTATAGGTTCCCCGTATCCTAAATGACAACAAAAATGTGGGAGACGCCCAAACGTTGTTACAGCTCCGCTGCAGGCTCCTTTCTAACTCCTCGTGCTGGGGCAATGCATTGGCCTTTCTAGCACTGAAGGGATTATCCATAAGGAAGTTACAGTGGCAGCAATGGTATATTATTTGTGATTGGGATGGGCACGTTTCCCTGGTGTTAGGAAACAGGGAGCGTTGTCATTGAGTAGCACTGACCTGCTGTGGGGGGCCTGGCCTGTCTTTATTTACATGGGAATTGTTGATCCAGATGTGCGCCCTTTTGTTGTTTGGTTTCAACTAATTTTATTGACTTCATTAGTGAAAGAGATCAAGGGAGAGAACAATAATTACCAACTGCGGCTAAAATTAAACCCACAAAAAGACAATAGATATGTATTTTTTTCCCCCAACAATTTATCAATGTAATTGGCGTTATGCGAGATTTAATCACCCATAAAGTAACGCTTTCAGTGATTTGCTTTCGGTGTTTTTTTGCCCTCTGTAGCAATGCTCCTTAATCAACTAATCGCTCATTCAAACCTACCAACTGTATCCAGGTCAGTCTGTCCGTGGGTTGTATTCCTGTTGTAGCAAATCTGCAGACAAACCTGTGTCATTATCACACAGGTGACTGTGATATTCCGGTATTTAATGTGGGACAGGTGATTGATGCTCACTTATAAAGATAAGTAAACATATTTATAAATATTTTGTTTAAAAACGTGTCTCTTTAGTAACCCGACGTGCTTGAGAGGTTTTACAATCCTTCTTTATTTTAGTCACATGAAGAAGTAACGTTATCATTTGCAGGGTGATTAGATCTGGTACAGTATGATGCTCATATCCTTTGTTACCAGAGGGGCCGGCAATGCATGGGGTTAATCTTGGCTTTGGTCCGGTAAGTAGAAATGCCCCTTTAAAGCCATTTACCTAAATTTAAATCCAAAACAAACTCTGAGCAGCCAAACATGAATGTTACAAAATATATCATACACACTGCAGCCGGCCAGCAAATACCTGACCTGGGATAGAAAGTCCAGTGATTTCAGAGTTAGACCTTTTGAAATGTACTCCTGTCCTGATCTTTAATACAGCAGAACACTTTACTTTGCAATGTGTTGCAGGTACCAAAGTGTGAGGTGCTCATTATAAATGGTACAGAGCAAAGTTTGCAAATAATAATTGATTTTTTCTTGTAGATCGCTGGCAGTGTAAGCAGCGCTGTACATAGAATTTTTGCAGGCACAAGTTCCTGCCCCTTAGAGCTTACAATCTATGTTTTTGGTGCCTGGGGCACAGAGAGATAAAGCCCAACGTCACAAGGATCTGACATCGGGATGTCCGTCAGCGGAGCACATTATCAGGGTAACATACCTTGCTGGCCGCTGACCTGTCCCAGTGTAATTAGAAGGGTAAGAAAAGCAAGTCGCAGGGAAACCATGATGCCTGGGAGAGACTTCTCTGGTGCCTCCTGTGTGGATTAGGACTGGATATTCACATCGCTCTGCAGAACAAGGAAGAATTCCAGAGCGGTTAATGCTAAATCGGTAGGGTGTGGGGATACACCCCTCCGAGCTCTGGGAGGGACCTGACTAATTACTCACTACACAAACTATTTACCTTCAATCAGAATCCATTGTTCTTTTTTTAATCTTCTCTTACAATATTTAATAGGGTGTATTCCTTTTTGAGATGAACCCCATTTCTGTTTAACATTTCCTTTCCTGTGGTCACACGCAACATCATCGTCAAATTAACATTTTTATCTTGGAGATATGAGGTCAAAATATTTCTAAGAATTAATGGGATTTTCTAAAACAAATCTCCGTTCCTGATCTGTAACGTTATTACATTTCTCCGGTATTCTTGCCTTCATCAACTGTGAGCCCAGAATTAAACAAAAGCAGTGTAAAATGGAATGTGACGTTTTATCATATTTCTTATTGTGCCTTAATAAGGGGTAGAAAGTTCCAGTGAACACTTCTGTCTGGGATAGAACAGCATGGCAGCTAGAATCAGATAAAGCTTTAATTCCAGCCTTAGGATGTCACGCCCTCACTAGAGAGGGAGCAGCCAATGAACTATGAGGATGAGACAAGCAGGGAAACCAGAGAGAGTTTATAACAACCCCAGTTGGAAATGTTATGGTTAGTATAGTGTTTTTTTTAACATGGGTTCCCAGGAACCCTTTGCAGGGCAAACCGGCAAATTTCAGGTCATTAGAAAATTGTACCAAAATGCAGAAGAATTTACAATGCATCTGATCTCAGACACGCTATTAGAGAGGGTTGGGGATCCTTACAATGTATTCGATCTCAGATGAGCTATTAGAGAGGGTTGGGGTTCCTTACAATGCATCTGATCTCAGACACGCTATTAGAGAGGTTTGGGGTTCCATATAATGCATCTGATCTCAGATGTGCTATTAGAGAGGGTTGGGGTTCCTTACAATGCATCTGATCTCAGATGTACTATTAGAGAGGGTTGGGGTTCCTTACAATGCATCTGATCTCAGATGCGCTATTAGAGAGGGTAGGGGTTCTTTACAATGCATCTGATCTCAGACACGCGATTAGAGAGGGTTGGGGTTCCTCAGATTTTCCAATATTGTTATAGGGTTCTTTAATAAAAAAAAAGTTACAAAAAAAACCACTACGTTAGTATTTCTAATCGGCTGTTCTGCAATATGGTGCATTTAGTTTATAAGTGGATTTGGGTGGGACTACACCTTTTAGTCAATTCTGGCGTTCTGATAAAGTTCACCTAAAGAAGCCGTTTGTTTTTACAGATTAATGGGTAACCAAATAACTATTTTTCTGCCACACTGTCACCCACTAAATGATGAAGCTAATCTCGCTCTCCTTGTCCAAATTCCTCCATCACTGGAAGCTGCTTACTCTTTGGAAATCATTCACTTGGAACCAACAGCCTAGAAAAACCTTTCTTATCTCTTTTTGGCGCTCTCTTTGGAGCTCCTGCATCAACAATATATGCTGCAATTGCAATAGATTGAAAGTAATCCGACCGCTTCTAACATTTAAAAAATTTTTTTTAAATAATGTGAGAGAGCAAGTAAGGCCAAGCACTGGACAGCATAAAAGAAATGACTATAGTATATAAAATACACAAGAGATTTGTGTAAAGTTTAATATATGTCTTTAAGGGTTGGTACATTTTATATACTCTGTTTTTCAACCACGGTTCCTAGGAACCCTTCGGTTTTCCTGGCATCCCTAAAGGGTTCCCTGTAATTTTAAGGTCATGTAAAAAATGTACCAAATACAGAAGAATTCACAATGCATCTGATCTCAGACGCGCTATTAGAGAGGGCTGGGGTTCCTTACAATGCATCTGAGCTCAGACACGCTATTAGAGAGGGTTAGGGTTCCTTAATATGCATCTGAGCTCAGACACACTATTAGAGAGGGCTGGGGTTCCTTACAATGCATCTGAGCTCAGACACGCTAATAGAGAGGGTTGGGGTTCCTTAATATGCATCTGAGCTCAGACACACTATTAGAGAGGGCTGGGGTTCCTTACAATGCATCTGAGCTCAGACACGCTATTAGAGAGGGTTATGGGTCCTCAGAATTTCACATAAAGTTCCTTAACCAAAAAAAGGCTGGAAACCATTGTCGTTCGTGTGGTTTTCGTACAAAAATCCATATTTTCTTCAATATGTGGTTCCAGCTGAAAATGGCTCATACTGAAGCTTCAGAATGTAAAGCAGGGGTCTCAAACTCAGTGCTCAAGGGCCACCAACAGGCCAGCTTTTATGGATATCCCTGAAGCAGGGTTATCCATAAACGTTGGCCTGTTGGTGGCCCTTGAGCACTGAGTTTGAGACCCCTGGTATGAAGAGTTTACCACCTAGTGTTAATGTAAGAAGGTATTCTGCGCCTATTTTGGGAAGATATCCCTCCTAACAGTGTTTTTTTGTTTTGTTTTTTTTAAACATATTTTGTTAAAGGAGACCACCCACAGGGGGTTATTCATTAAACTGTGAGAGTGCCGATCGGGGCACTATCGCTAGAAAACTCCTGTTAACTTCAATGTGCTCTGATCACTCCGCACTGTCACCGCTTAATGACTAACCCGCTCAGTCTCCTTGGAAATCCCTCTTTAAATTTCATCAACCTTGTCATTTACAATTGTAGCACTGATGGTGAATAACGTGTGATATGAAATTAACTGAAACTTGTCTAAAATGGGGGAATATTTATTCAAACACCCAGACAATGAAATGAGGCAGGAGCCCTATTTAATAGAGTACTCATTATATTCTTCTAAAAATACTAATCTATGCAACAAGTGGAGAGATATCCACGAACACACCTGAGATTTTAATATATTTTGCAGAACTCTCTCCTATTTCGGGGACTGGCTGGAGATGGTTTTTGCTTGCAAACTTTGAAAAATGTGTGAAATGTGTTATTGTGCTTAAAAAATGGAAATGTTAGCATGGTTCACAAACATAGGTGAAAAGTTTGCACATAATTATTAACCATTTGTTATTTATATGATATGTATTACTACTGTGAAGCGCTATGTACATATATGGCGCTATATAAATAAAGACATACAATACAACCATACTTATCAGCAACTCTACTACACATGTGAAGCCTCTAGGGTCTTACCACCTGAGATTTGCAATCAAACTTATACCAATATACAGTAATAACCAGCATAAACACACAACATTACTGCTTCTGAATGATAGAGCCTGGGTGACCAGTGCTACCTGTACTAGATTGGTATCCCTCCACAACTAGGGTCACCAGACGGCTTCTCCAAAAATACTGGACACAATGGTGAAAGGTGCAACCCCTTTTGAGACACAAACACACGCTCGAGAGATACACATACACACACACACACATCTCTCTCCACTCCATGCTGTTTCCTCCTCTCCTTGGCCCCACCCTCAAGCTCCTGACACCTCCTCCTGATTGGCTACATTACCCAGCAGCAGAGCAAATCAGGTCTCTATGTCCAGAGAGGTAATACAGGACACATACATGTCAAGTTTTACCTCAAGTTTTTACCTCCCTTCCCCCCCTCCCCCCCCCTCTTCCTAACATACTATAAAAAAAAACCTAAACGTGCTGCTGTGTGGAACACTTAACAGAGAGATTGGGAAAGTGCCTGCCTCCTCTCCCACTCTTACCCCGAGTGCTGATGTCATGGCACACATGGTGGCAGTGGCAGTGGTAGTGCTGGAGGTGATAGTGGGGGTTTGGGCCTCCCAGGTCCCCCTAATTTTTAAGCAGGGTGCAGGTGCGCCCCATCTGCCACAGTCCTCACACTCCTTTCTTCCTCCTCTCGTTTTCCTCCTCTTCTCCATATTAAATATAACATAAAATAAAAATGCATAACACAATATACAATATCATATCAAATAAGGCAAAAATAATAATAATAAAAGAATTCTCGCCTCTTAACTAGAATTTAGAGCTAAGGAATGGATTGCAGACTTTTATGAAGTACTAAAGTAAGAAGAGGGACAGTGTTTAAAAGGATGTGCATGCTTTTCAATACAAGGACCCACTCCAACACTAGATGATTTGCAGTATGAAATGCTTATGACTATTGGGTGAGTTTAGTGAATCCTGTTATTCTGTAGTTAGCCTCACGGGTCTTTACCAACAGCACATACTGCATGTTCCATGATATTTGTTATTTGTCTTTTCACAAGCGGTGGTTTTGGACCCACATCTGTGACTTTATCATTTTGAACATTGAGTATGTTGACTGAGCCACTGATTGAACCACCTGTGCTGAAGCAGGGATATCCTTAACACCTAACCTGTTGGTGGCCCTTGAGGACTGGAGTTGGCCTCCCCTGGCTTGGTGCTTTTCTGCATCTCGGGTATAAACGATGTCTGGTCATTACCTCGCGCCTGAGCTGGAAGGGGAGCTTTTACAAACCTCACATATGAATTAGGATCCAGTAGATGGAGCTGTAGCCTGCAGGTATCTTCATTAACACCTTACAGGTTCAGTCCCACACAGGACCTAATTAAACTTGTAACACTGGAAGTTTATAACATATAACTAGATGACTGATGTCTTAAAAGCAAACAAATATGTATGTATGTGGATCCAAGCGTATTTATTATTCATGGCACTGATAGGTCACTACTGTATGACCAAACATTTGTTATATTTATTCTGCATTTGTATCTTCAGTATCTCTATGGAGTTGAGAAAAGTTGGCGTATTTGGCAGTAATCTAAGGCATGACGATTATATTTTTTTGGTCATACTGAGTTTAGGGGGGTTGATTCAATATTGTCCAAAGGGGCCGATCGTAACTCCATGGGCTCCAAATCCAGTTTTCGACTGATCGCAGTGCCCCAAGCCACATCGGGCAATGTTGAATAGGGCGCATATGGGGATCACTAAAGGTCAATAAATAAAAAAATTGCATTAACAGTATTTACCCCCATTTTATATGTATTGCCATATTCACTAAAGCAATCTCACTAGTGTTAAGGCCAGGTGTGGGCACCTCCAGTCCCACTAACAGGTAAGGTTTTCAGGATATCCCTGCTTCAGCACAGGTGACTCAATCAGTGACTCAGTCAAAGACTGTGCCACCTCTTCTGAAGCAGAGATATCCTGAAAACCTGACCTGTTTGTGGCCCTTGAGGACTGGGGCTGCCCATCCCTGGTAAGCGGATTTTTACAGCAGCAATATGTAACTGTAGAGCATGCAAATGTAACCAAACGAGGAATTAAAGGCTGATTACTTATTCCAATGCTATACACTAAACTCCGATACCTGCTTATATCGTGCTTCCGGCCAAAATATGGCCCATTTATATCACCTAGCCCAGGTTAGCGTTAGGCTGATCTTACCTATGTATATAATGGCCACTATAGACATACACAAGGTAAGACCAAGCAACCTAGAATAGGTGATACAAATACATAATATTAACAATATAGACCTTCATTGTATATTAACCCCTTAGGTGTTCAAGTGTCCAGCTAGTCATGGTTAACCTTCTAAATGCTTAATATATGCACATATGGATTTTGTGTTTAATTTGTAGGGTGTTTATGTTGTTTGGCACCTGAAGACATCCCCCTGCAATGCATTGGTAGCCTCAGGCATAACAGGGGTTAAATAATGTTGTACCATAAGGTTTTGTAAAAATTCCACGTACATAACACTATAGTAGCTGATATATCCTCCCCCCCTAAACACACACACACATACATACATACATACATACATACATACATACATACATACATACATACATACATACATACAAAAACACACACACACACACACACACACACGCACGCATACACACATATATATACACACACACATACATGCATGCACATACACATATATTCAGAATACACATTATCCATACACACACACACACACACTATATATATATAACACATACACATTTACATTGCTAGTGCCGTTAACATTAATGTCAATGCTTCAACGCTTATTTGTTTCGCTAGCGATCTTCAACGCTGAGTCAACACAATTTTCCGGTTTGTAAATAAGAATGAATATAGCATCCCATCTATGAATAAATAATTCTTAGTGAATATAGCAGTAAGTCTACATATCTTTGCAATCATATATATATATATATATATATATATATATGTGTGTGTGTGTGTATATATATATAGAATAATAGTTTTGTAATGTAGAATGAAGTGTATTATGTGGGGATTTATCATCAGTCTCCTGCATGTACAAATGGAACAAAAGCTGCACTAGATTTAGCAAAGGAAGTAAAACATTGAAAGCAACGGGGTTTGTTAAATAAACCTGGTGATTGCTGGGGGGTTTCGTATCTTCACCCTGAACCAGGGTGGCCAACTCCAGTCCTCAAGGGCCACCATGAGGTCAGGTTTTCAGTAAATCCCTGCTTCAGCACAGGTGGCTCGATCAGTGGCTCTGTCATTATGATTGAGCCACCTGTGCTGAAGCAGGACTGGAGTAAGCAACACCTGGTCCAGAACATGAATATCAGCAGGATATACACTGTGGGATGTGAACTCCCTAAGTGCTTTCTGCCAAACAAATATCATTCATCGTTTCTCCCAGAATCCTACAGGGAGCCATACAGTATATTGATTAGGAGACTAGTGATTGTTGGCTGAATGTCCGATTCCCATACTTACAGAACCAAGTTTTCCCTCAAATCAAAACCTTAGAGCCTCACATTTTGAACCTTATAGTTTTTAGAAAAATACAACAGTCGGTGAGATTTTCTACAAATGACTTGATAACTGAGCCCTAGTTTATAGTATAAAGGACAGTGGAAAAATGCAGTGTTGCCAGAATCTGAGGCTACACATAGGCTGTGTTGCAGGCACGTAGTGTTGGTTTTGGAGTGTAGTATAATTAAACCGATTTTCTTTGCATGGATTCGAGGTCTTGCCTTCTGCTGACTATTCTGACATTGGAAAGCGTCACTCACTTCTAGGGGTCTTCAAAATCTGCATTGATGGGACAAAATATAGCACCAGATTTATTGAACAAAAACCCCCTACGAAATATATGGGGGTTTTTTTCTACATCGTTTGCTTTAGTTTTGCAGCCAGGGAACCTTAATACATAAAGGGGGTGACATTTTTTTACTTATATGTTTATTATCAAAATATACCACATCATTACAGGGGGCTTACAATGTCCCGCAGCACACAGCACCAGGCTTAACTTTCACTATTTATTTCTTTTAGCAATTTGGAGCTTTTTGTTTTTTGTTTTTTGCACCATTAGTAAATGCAAGAAACCAGTTACCATGCATATCTGTGTCACCCCCAAAACCTCGAGCGAACAAACAGTGGTTATGGCCAAATGTTATTTATTTTCCTAATTGAAATGCCGTTTGCTGCACAGATGTTAATCCCTCTTCAACATGGGACATACAATTACAAATTCATAGACCTTTTTCCCAGGAGCAGAAATAGTTTGGGCCTGTAACCTCTGAGATGGGGCTCTTATTAGAAATGTACCGACGGGAGCTGCTGAAGCTTCATTAGCTGGAGAGAATAGATAGATAGAGATCGGCTGCAGAGGTCCCGCACTCCTCCGGGGAACATTTAATTGGAATGACTCTGTAACGTAACAAGAGCAGATAATGCGTTTCATCCGTGATTATTGTTCTGTCGCATCCTAATGTTCTTCTAGATAAGGTTGTGCCGAGTATCTCATGGGACGTTCTAACAAAGTGGGGATTTATTAGCAAGAAATAGAAGTTAGTATGTGTTCAGTGTAGCAGGGGGAGGGACTTCCCCGCCCCCCCCCCTTCTTATTTAGTCAATGACTTTTGTAATACTCTGCACTAGATATTTTGGGGGCACAGAAACTGTCCTCCCTCTTGCTATTAAATTGAATCCTCTTAATGCCACTGTTCCCCCTGTACATTTTTTTTCAAGGATGGGTACCAATGGGTCCCCGAAACTCAAACGTGCTATTTTCAGCTCCAGGGACCCGTTGTTCTTGAGATACTTGGCTCTGACGTTAGTGTGCTGTAGTGCCTTCCAGGGGAAACAAAATGGAAGGTTTAAATGTCCATGGACCAGTAGGAAGGCAAGACAGCATCCGTTGCTGCTTCCTATTGGCCCACATGGCATGGGGCATTTCAATACCAATACGTACTGGTGGTTCCTTCCCCATTAAGTATCTTGGGAGCCTGAGCGTCCCCTTGTGCAGAGAATAGGTAAAGATTAGTAAACTCAGGCAACTACATCTACTCTGACAGTGGATACATGGAACCGCAACCCATCAGAGGTGGTAAGACAAAATATAATTAAGACTTTATAAAGTTTCTTAGCACAGGCAGCTGAGAAACCTTAACAAAAGAGGAAGCTCAAATAGCATTCCAGAGTCAGAATGGAGACCGTTATGTTAAAAAGTTCACATCTGCTTTCAACATCTGTGTTAATCAGGCAACACAATAACAGAGATGTGCTATTTATTTATAGAAAAAGTGGTGCAAATGCCAAATATCAGGCAACATTTTGCTGACATTTGCTCAGTGAGATTCGGCTATGCAGATTTTGAGGTTAAACCAACAGTAAAAAGAATATTATTCAAATAAGGGTACATTTTTTGCCTGTCAATCAATCAATGGTTTTTTGTTTGTTTTTTTGCAAGCCGGAAAAGATTTTGCAGCTCGGATCCATATAGTGAGCACTTGGGGAAAATGCCCAAATTTTTCCCAGAAAAGGTGGCTCTTAGGGGATTTCCTGGAAGATGGGACCTTTCCTGATGATAATAGGCAGTCTGTTCCGGGGCCTGGGCCCTTCTGCTGAGTGTTCTTTTCCCATTGATCTGCATTGTCAGGTTGGTTGGTATGAGTGATGTGTTCTGAGATGTACGTTGGTGCTGTGCCGTGTGTGGCTTTATAGATTGTAGAGAGAACTTTGAGATTTTTGGGGTTCCACTGGTGTGGTTGTATTTGTATTTGTGCATGTTTTTTGGTCGTTTTTGCTTCTGCGTTCTGAATTGCCTGCAAATGATTGATCTGGTTATTTGGCAAGCCAAGACAGAATACCTTTTGATAGTCAAGTCTGGAGGTGACAAAGGTGTGGTCGACCTTCCGCAGATCTTCTGTTCTACAAGTGAATTGAGTATCCTTATAGGGTAGAGTTGGTAACCCTGACTGTTTGACTTGCTCTTCCATTGTGGGATTACTGTCATTGGAGATGCCCAGGCGTTTCACTGCTTTTGAGGGTGCTGTTCCGTGATCTTGAATTTGGATGTTTCTCAGGTGATTCAGTTTATCAAACTGGTTCTGGCATCCTATGATGTTAGTGTAGCCATGGCTGGTTCTGGCTATTTCTCTGCCCACCCTAGTTGCAGACAGTGTTAGGCTCATTTTGGGTTTATCCCTCCCCTCTGCAGCTTCCTTGAGTGGCAGGAGTGGAGGTGGGTCTGGGTCTTTGTGTTGCCCAATTGTGGGTGCAGACCTGAGCACTCCAGCTAGGGAGTGAGTATTGAGTCTAGATCTCCCCAGTGTCTTGAGTAGGTGTACAGCTCTGCCTGTGAGTACTGGGGTTTGTAAGCTGTGTCTCGCCCTACGGGGTGAGACTGTATGATCAGTTCCCTAGAGAACTGAGAGAAGGCCCAAAGCCATAGCTGACCCAGAGACCATCCAGAAGCATGGGATCCAAAGTGTATTCGTTGTATGTACTGCCTGCAGTGGATGCCAATAAAGACTCCTGTTAAATATACTCTGGCCTGAGGGTGCAGTTACTCAGGGAGAGGATAAAAGTGTTCTATTATGGAGACTGCATCCAGAACTCCTGGAACCTGTGGTAGACGGAGGCATAACACAAAGAGAAAGAACCATGAAGCCAGAACTAAAGCCTGTCCTGTTTCCCCACAACATCGCGGAACCTCAGCATCTCCTGGACACCAACAGGTACTTGCACCAACAGACACCTGTAGCAAAGGCAGATCTCCCAGAGGGGGGGAAGCAGCGCTACAATTGGAGGTACTGCTGAGATGCAGTAACAGGGCAGGCTTTTAGACAGCAGCAGGACAAGGAAGGGGGATCCTCTCTCTGAGGCTACACCAGGGAGGGGGTTACCTAGACCTTTACCTAAAGAAAATATATGCTGGGGCATACCCTGAGGCTTCTCCAGGGAGCGTGTACCCTTCCCAAGAAAAGTGTGTTGGGGCGTATCCTTAGCCTACACCAGGGAGGCGCAGCACAAAGACAACCATGAAGCCACAACTAAAGCCTGTCCTATTTCCCCACAACATCACGGAACCTCAGCATCTCCTGGATACCAACAGGTTCTTGCACCAACAGATACCTGTAGCAAAGGCAGATCTCACAGGGGGGGGGGAGGGGGAAGCAGCACCACATTAGTTAGTGTCAGCTTGGGGTATCAATGGCCCACAGAGAGAAACAAATTGTAGGAGTCCACTATGGGAGCATAATGTGAAAAAAACAACTGGGGTGAGGGGCAAACAGACCCCCAGTGGAATAAACATGAATAGGAGGGTAGAAACTTGTGAAACAAAATGCATTTGATTTTTTAAATTCAACATTTGGGTCCCCAATAGGACGCTTGATTTATGTGTATGTTTATATATGTACTGTATGACAAACTAACAAATATTGCCGCAGTCAAATCACTAGCTCCGGCCTTGACAATGAATTGAAAGCCAGGAATTTTAGCAGAAAAATATGTAGCCTCTGGCGTTGCTAAAGGGCACATATAATATATGGACACAAAAGAGAAAAGAAAAGCCCTGAAAAAAAAACCTCAAAATAATTTAAAAAATAAGATGGATTTTATTGATAACACAGGAAAAGCAAAAAGTGAATAAAATAAAAATTAAAAAACCACGAAAACCACTCATCTCCTAAATGATATTAAATCTGCTAAATATCAAAAAAATCACACAAAAAGTATAATGTGATTAAACAAACCAGAACTGGAAACAGTAAATCAATAGCACACAAAATACAGTTAGTAAATCAGCACATAGAGAGCTTAAACACACTAAGGGGAAACAAGTTTCGCCTAAGGTGTGATAGACGGGCCGCTCAGTAAACAAAGCTACCTAGTATATTTATATGGTGGAACAAAAATATGCTCATATCCATGTACCTGATAAAAGAACCAATTCATGAAGGGCGGTTTCCCTGATCTGCAAATAATGCGAGCCCATCTGCCGTTTCCTAGATTAATTTCTTCATTTATCAGTAGAAACTTTAACCTCATATTTCAGGGACAGTATGGATATTCTTTGTAGACTGGCTCACATTATAGTCGATAATGAAACAATACTCTCCACGTGTGACGTGGAAACACTTGACACTTGTATCAGACATGGTGATGGCCTTCGTGCCTCGAGGTTCTTTCTATCGATGCAAAATCTGAGTACCACACTTGCAGATGCATTAATACATCTTCTGGATTTTGTTCTTAATCATAATTATTTTGTTTTTAAGAATTCTTATTATTTGCAGATCAGAGGAACGGCGATGGGCGCAACATGCACCCTCCTATGCAAATTTGTGCCTGGGGTGGTGGGAGCGTGAAGAGGTGTTTTCTGAGGCAAATCAGGAATTAACGGCACATGTATTGTTGTGGTTGAGGTACATCGACGATATTTTCATACTCTGGAAGGGCTCAGCTATACACCTCAGCCAGTTCGTCGATTTCCTCAACCACAACAATCTCAACATTAGACTGACTTTTCAATCTAGCAGCACTCATGTTACATTTCTGGATTTGAGTATCTCAATTGGCCATGACGGACATATCCTCATGGATATTTATCGTAAAGAGACATTAACAAATACTATCTTACATGACAGTAGTTTTCACCCATCTCACCAGGTCAGTGGAATACCCAATAGTGAATGTATGCGGCTACGCCGTAATTGTTCTACCTTGGATATTTTCAATGATCAAGCCAGTGACATGGCAACAAGATTTAAAAACCGCGGATACAGTAACAGACTTATCCAGCGTGGTCACCTCAATAGTCAAAAGTCAGATAGAACAACTCTTCTTCAACCTAAGCCCCAAAAAATGGCTTAAAAGGAAATACGCTTTGTTGGGCTTATAACAATAAATGGAATAATCTTAGAAATATCTTACAGCAATATTGGGGTATCTTATTAGCAGATACAGATCTTAGATCTGTGTTGGGTGACTCAGTCCAACTTACGAGTAGAAGATCTCACAATTTGAAAGATAAATTGGTTAAAAGTCACTACTCTCCATCAACAACTGCTACTTTTCTTAAACAATCGAATATAAAAGGATTTTATAAGTGTGGCCATTGCTCTGCATGTAAATACATGAAACAAACGTGTTTACAAAAATTCAACTGGCACAAAAGAATTTAAAATTCTCAACTTTCCCAATTGCTAGTCAAAAAAATTATCATTTATCACCTGAGCTGTCCGTGCCCCTTAATTTATGTCGGCATGACCACGAGAGAGCTGAGGTTCCGTGTTCTAGAGCACACGAGAAATATTAAAAATGCTCAGCGCGATTTATCATCTTTTTAAAAAATTACAAGCGTAGCGAGACATTTCTTGCAAGAACATGGTTCAGATCCCTCTCTTTTGACTGCAGTTGGGGTCTATGATCCCTTCCCGGTCTCAATGACTACCTTAGCTTTGCCATATTTTTATAATGTATATGTTTTTGGAAAATTGTTCCTTTTATATATTCAATTGTATTTGTTTTTATACTCTGTCACTACCCAATTATCCTTTTACTAACAGTTCTAGTTCTAATGTCTCTCTTCAAGTATTTCATTTTATTGCACTTTATTTATTTATTGCTCTTTACTTAGTTTCATATAGAATCTGTATTCATGCCTACAATCCTATATTGGAGTTTTTTGGACCATACTCTCTCCTGATTGGAGGTCATCACACACGTGACTGATGACGTGATACTGGCGGCGCCTTCAAATATTGAGTCCCTGCTCTGCATAGGATAATACTCCCGGGAAAAGCCTCACGGTGAAACGACTGTCGGAGTTCCCAGCCAAAACCACATCTCCTCATCACCAGTCGCCTGCCGTCGCTGTGGCCGATCGCTGCCCCTCGGTTGGAGCCATAGATGTTAAAGACACAGAGAGCCTTTCATTTACAAGCAGGATCGTTACAAGTCCAGGGTGTCAACTCCCGTGACTGGATTGATTTACCTGCTCCCGCCGCACTACTGCTGCATATCTTTGGCTGCATATTTGGCTGTTTACATTGTTGGCAACGGAGGCATTGCTTGACTGATGAGTATTATTTCAATATTTTTCCTCTGCTGATCTCAGCCAGAATTGTTCTCAATTTCATGATTACTGCACTCTTATCCCAGGCAGCACGATGTGCAACATGCTGTTTAAAGGACTTTCATTGCTGTAGAGCTGTAACTTTTGGAATACTAGATATACTCGCTATGATCTGTCAAGGTTACCGCCCTTCATGAATTGGTTCTTTTATCAGGTACATGGATATGAGCATATTTGTGTTCCACCATGTAAATATACTAGGTATAAATATACTAGGTAGCTTTGTTTACTGACCGGCTGGTCTGTCACACCTTAGGGGAAACTTGTTTGTGCTCTCTATGTGCTGATTTACTAACTGTATTTTGTGTGCTATTGATTTACTGTTTTCAGTTCTGGTTTGTTTAATCACATTATACTTTTTGTGTGATTTTTTTTTGATATTTAGCATATTTAATATCATTTAGGAGATTAGTGGTTTTCGTGGTTTTTTTTTATTTTAATTTATTCACTTTTTGCTTTTTCTGTGTTATCAATAAAATCCATCTTATTTTTTAAAATTATTTTGAGTGCTTTTTTCAGGGCTTTTCTTTTCTCTTTTGTGTGTGTGTGTGTGTGTGTGTGTGGCCTAGTGCCCCATGCTATGTGTTCCCTGGCCCTAGCATGTAAGTGCAGGCAGTGCTGGGGTTAAATCCCTTTCACATAGACCAGGATGTGAGTCCTTTGGCACGCTGGATAATTTGTTGCCATAGCCAGGTGCAGGCTGGGTGGCAGTTGGGAGCATCATGCCTGGGGGGTGTTACTGGGTCACCTGTGATGTGGTGTGACACCGGCTCCTCCTGTAAAACCTGCCCAGTTTGGGGCAGGGTTACTAGACCCGTCCCCAGGTATATAAGATGCTCCTTACCCAAATTTAGTTGTTGATTCAAGGATGTACCCTGCTCCCTGGAGATTGAGGGGGTGTCTGCCTTACCCCATCAGTGGGTAATGGGGTGGCGACAAGCTTCAGGGGCCTCAAGCCCTTTGGGGCCTAGTCAGGGAAGTAACCAAATGCAAGATCCGAGAGAAGAGGTTCCATGACGGTCGAGTGTATACAGTAACTCTCTTGCACAAGAAGGAATCAGGTCTGGCCTGCCAAATAAAGGGTGAACCGTTCCTGGCCTCTTTGTGGATACTGGAAAAGGGGGTTCCTGTAGGGACTATTCTCTGCTTCTGGCAGCTCCCTTAAGGATGGATGCGCTGTCCCGGAGAGCTACCAGCCTGTCCCGTTGCTATTCCCACTACCATCCGCGGAGACTCGGGCTTCCTGGCCTACAGCAGGTAAGCTAACCAGCACCAGATACAAACATACAAATCTCTCTTGCCAAGAACCAAGTAATCGTGTGCTATTCAGCCAGGGGGCCGTTGAGTGGACGCACATCACGGAGGTACCCGGCTGTAGGAAGAGACTTACACACACGCAGCCACGAGACTTCAGTTCCTGACTGACGGAGATACCACGGATGACGGGTGTTCTTGTTCGATGCGCATGTCCTACCTCAATGCTGTGAGTGAACTGATTTTAGCTTGTGAGTAATAAAACCTTAACTATTCCCACTATGAAGCCCGCGCTGTCCCTTTTTGTTTTATAGAAGAATCGTGGAAGGTGGTTGTTTCCTGTGGATAGCTGCTCGGGTGTTCCAGTGTTCTTATTATTTTTCAAGGTTTTATTTATTTTATTTCATTTATTCTTTTGGCTTTCCCTTCCTTGTGTTTTTTCCCTGTTTCCTCATTCCCATTCCTGTTCCTCTTTCCTTGTCATATATGTTGTTTGTTTCGTCTTACAATTGCTTTTGATAAAGGACACTAGCCATTGCATCTCTACTCATCTAGTTAGTTTATATTATATTATATATATATATATATGAAGAAACAAGAATTGTAGCGCCAAAGTATTAATATTAATAACCTTAATAGTGACTAAAGTAATAAAGTGAACTAAACTGTGTAATATATGCAAAGTATAACTATTTCTAAAAAAACCACATAAAATATTAACAAAAATGCATAACACAATAAACTTCACAAAATTTAAAAAAATGTGAAAGTGCAAAAAATGTAAAGAAACGGTAAAGAGTAAAACCAGTCCTTTTAAATCAATCCATGAAAATTATTTGATAATTGATGCTGGTGTGGGGGTCTCCGGCTGCTCTCAAGTAGGATGAACCACATCCAAGAATACCTAGAAAAGAGAAAGGAGAGCGTACGCCCCATAGCGTAATATTGTTGATTTAATGTTAAAAGGGAAGGGAAGGGGGAGGGGGGAAGAAATACACTCACAAGAGTAAAATTCAAATAAAACAATGTGTGAATAAATCGCCGACAAAGATTCAGTCCATGTGTTCCCGTAGATCGCCTCTCCCACTTGAGTGGCCGCAATGTAGATCTCGCGCTTCAATGCTGCCTCGTGCGCGTGCGCAGCGTCGCAATGACATAATCTTTGTCGGCGAATTACACCACTGGCCTCCTGTGAACAGTATCATCTCCACGCAGCCCTGAGGGAGCCAAGACTTGTGGACGTTTGCAGTGCAGAGACCGGATTGTGGTGATTTATTCACACATTGTTTTATTTGAATTTTACTCTTGTGAGTGTATTTCTTCCCCCCCCCCCCCCTTCCCTTTTAACATTAAATCAACAATATTACGCTATGGGGCTTGCGCTCTCTCTTCTTTATCTTTTATATATATATATATATACACACACACAGACACATTTTATACAAATTTTATACATAAAACAGCGGCACAACTTCAGAGATATTTAATAGTAAATATGCATGTGCATGTATAAGAGATCAATCAATAAAAACATACATCACCCAAATAGAAGGTCTGAAGAAATGAATACAGCACATGACTGTAAGTGTCAAAGGGTATATTCAAGTACTAATACATCCACTGTTTCAGTCCATACACAGAGCGTCTTACTCATACACAGATCATGATGATAGTGTCTGTCTTGTCCATGTTTTGTTTTAACCAACTGTCATTCATCCGTGTTCTTATATCTGCAATAAAAACTTAAATAGCAGCTGAGTGAAATGGTGAACCTGTGGCAATAGTCAAATACAGCTAGCTGGGTGTCATCTGCCCATGTATGATACTTGAAGCCACGACTTGCAATGATGGCTTCATATAAATGTCAAAGAAGAGTGGGGAAAGAATAGAGTCTTAAAGCAATCCACATATAATGTGTGTTGTGAATGATGATATTTCATTCATGCGTACTCTGAGTTCTTCTGCCAAGAAGGAGGCAAGCCAGTCGAGAACTTGGTCTTAAATCCCTGCCACTGTTTCCAGCCTCTGTAACAGGAGGCTGTGGTCAACCATGTCAAGAGCAGCTAAAAGATCCAGCAGGATGAGAATTTATAGAGCTCCTCTGTCCATAGAAGTCATCAAGCCATCTATCACACTTACCATGGCAATTTTGATGCTGGGTTTTCTTTTGAAGACAGACTTATTTTTCCAAAATTGTATTGTTTTCCAGGTCGGCTATCACCTTTTCTAGGACCTTGGAGAAGAATGGGAGATTGGAAACCAGTCTGAAACTGGTTTCCTCTCCTTTGATCTATTGATTGTTTTATAATCCTTAGGATGTTGCCGTGGCATAAGTCTTCTGAGACCTTTACATGCCACGATGGACAGGAGTCTAGGTTGTTGGTCTGAGTTTGTTGATGATGTTACCTAGTTAAAAATGAGAGATGTTGGAGAATCCATGGAGCCTTATGTTGCTGGGAGTGCAATCCAAGCTTGGGTTGTTCCTATTGATCAACTTCAGGCCCTCTCTAATATTCTGGATGTTGGAGTGGACATGTTTAATGAACTGATCACAAAGCTCCTTGGTCCGTACTGGTTTCTTCATAATGCAGCCGGCATTGGTCAGAGTGGCTACTATTTTAAAAGGTATCTGTTCAGGTAGCACTATGCTTTGGCCTTTACAGTTTTTGCAGTTTTTTCTTAAATTTTGTGAAATTTATCAAACATTTGTATTGCCAGAATTACACACAATTTCACAACATTTTGCAAACATTGCAGTACATAAAGGGCAGTGTCAACTTGCACATTCTTTTTTAATGTCTGGTGGCTTTTTTTCCTCTCAAAACGTGTGGTATTTGCACATTTTTCAGAAATAAAAATGGCATCTTTTGCCTAATATGTGTGAATTTAAGAGAAACAATTGTGCGCATCTCTACTTTGAAGCAGCCCAATCTTAGGGTTGCTTCAGTTCAGCTGGGTAATAAAGTGTTACTTTGATAGATGAAGATCAAAATGTGAAAACGTGTGTCATGTCTGCATCACTCTGTGCATCTTAATACATGACCTAACGAGGGTTTCTATCCAGAAATCAAGTCACAAATGACATGGACAAGATAAATAAAGGCAAAACACAGCCTCTGTTTTATCACCCGAGTCTCACTTCCAATGTTGTTAACAGCTAATGTGTGTTGTAATTGCTAGTTTTCAAACTGTTATTGAAATGTCCTGGTCACAGATCAAACCATTTAGCATTAGGCAAACATGTAGAAACAATTGTGCTCAATTACAAGCCCTTGTACATTTCAGGAGGAAACAAAGACTCGCATTATTAACCCAAGAGCAGTTAAGGTGAATAGGAAGCCGGGTGGCGATACAAACTTTGCTGAATGGGGTGGCAACAGTTTGAAAAGCCCTTCTGTAAATTCAGAGTCCGAGATAAACAGATCGTAGGCTGATGAAATACATTTGCCTCTTCTTCTGAGTCCTAGGCAACCAGGATGGGGGATTTGGACTGAAGATTTATGAAGTGTCCAAAGGGAGGAGGGGAAAAAACAAATAAATAAAGGAGATGTGGTCCTTTTTGGAATTACATTTTTTGGCTTAATAGGGAGGTTGGAAAAGAATTGGCACATGATAGCATAAGAAGAAGTGCTATACCTAGCAGCCAAGGGGTTACAGCAAGGACAAAATGAGTGGGACAAAAAGATTTAAGGTTTGTTTTGATCATGTCCTTCCATCCTGATTTCTGCAGCACGCACTAATACTGACAGAAAATAAGATTTTTAGGAAACATAACGCTGCTATTATGAATGTTTTTTTTTATAACTCTGCCCTTATTGCACCATTTTTATCTCCATGAAATATCAGCCTCCAAAACCCCCCACTGAGAGTGACATATTCAGAGGCATTGTTGTGTGCTGTTTAGAGTTAGGCTGTGCTTATACCGCCGCCACCAAAACAAATTCATGATTTTCAATGCGAGGGCACATACCGTTCGCGACTGCGCACGAATGAGGCGTCCAAGCGCGCAAATTTTGAACAGATCTCAGAAATTGATTTTCCCCAGCGACGGCCGCGTCACGTGAGCGGTTCAGCCAATGAGGGCGAACCACTCACGTGATGTCATGACAATGCCTCCGGCACGCCTCCCGATGCCTCGTGCCTGCGTGCGCATCGCCTTGTGACATCACGAGGGAGTGCGCGCGCCCTGCCGGAGCTGGTATAATCAAGGCCTTACTCTAACTGGCGTAAATTAGAAAATGCATTGCTTTATCAGGTCTTTAATTATGAAGGAAACACTAAAATGATATCAGAAAAATGCATTTCTAATAAGAACCTGAATAAGCTAACAAAAGCAGAGCAATCCTTTTGGGTCACGATTTTTGGTAGAGCTGTTATTTAGTTACCGCCGGATCAGTGTGCGTTAACCTGCACCGCGGTTTAATTAATCACAGCCTATGTTAGGAAATCACTCCACGTGACTAGAAGAGACTGAGCCAGTCAGGTTAGGGAATGAGATCGAACTACCAGGATGGGCTAAGCTTCTCCCTGATGTTCTGAAGCAGGTGGTCACACTACTGAGTATTCTTGAATTTATAGAGAAACCATAACCTAACCAATAAAGAAACTTTAGCGCACATGTGTTGTAAAGGGTTTCCCCTCCTCTCTATGGCAGATGTGCCCCTGGGACGGAGAGATGTAAAAGAAGCAATAAACTACTACCGTGCTTACTTTTTCATTCCTTTTCTCTTGCAGACCCCATGGATTCATATTTACCATTGTAATGCAGGCCCGTTATCCCTTATTCAATGGGAGTGAGGACATCATCACACAGGGACAGCTGTTTTTATTAGGAGACATCCTCTAGGTGCCCATAGGTGCTCACTGTTGGGTCTCTGTTCAATATGATGTCATCTTCTCCTTGCTCAGGAAGATCATTTGTCCGCGTTGGAAATCCCCTAAGTAATGGGATATAAGATTTACAACATATTGAATAAGGGGCTTAAAGTTGGATTACCTGGCCATTCACAACTGTGGTAATAAACCCTCCGTTCAATATTAAACACATTTACAATCTTTTCCAATCGGATATGGTACCCGTCCTTTTTTTTAATGACTTTGATCACTGGCGTTACCAGCTATTACACCCTGCAACTTCACTCCAGCAAAAACTTCACTCGTGCAGAAGACCCAATTTGGGCAGCAGAAATGGTACAAAAATAGAAACCAGTGCTGCAAGAAGCACTAAAAGACATCATGCCCTAGAACAGGGGTTTCCAATTCCAGTCCTGAAGAGCCCCCAACAGGCCAGATTTTAAGGATATCCCAGCTTCAGCACAGGTGGTTCAGTCAAAATGACCAATCCACTGATTGAGCCTCCTGAGACAGGGATATCCTTTAAACCGGACATATTGGGAGTTCTTAAGGACCGGAGTTAGGGACCGCTGCCCTAGAACTTTGGGGTGAGTGTCCAAAATCTCCTGTGAGGGAGTGAAAAACAATGAACAATTATTCACTTTTTCACAAACTTGATGCATGAAATCTGCGCTTTGGGTTTTAGTGAATTGTATGAAGTCCTTTTCGGAGGTCACAGGTGGGGACGTGTAGCGTTGTAGCAAAACAATAGATGACATGTTTATGGAGCTTTCAGAAACTCACAGGTCTCTTCTTCATGTGTACAGTGCATTATAGGTCCAATAAATGGTGTCCCAACCTACAAACAAACTACCTCACATACTGTACAACATTGAATAAAAGCGATAAGGATAAGATAATATACAAACTTTATATGTACTTCAAATATATTTCTAAAAATAAATAAATATACATTTGCACATCTGTCTGTCTGTCTGTCTGTCTGTCTGTCTATATTATATGTAGCAGACATTATTGAATCCATTAAAACGAGGTGTTGTGTTAATGCGGCCAATGAAAACTATGGTATTGCATGCGTTATCTACTAAACACAGGTGTGTTATTGCATTGTTTTCTGCATTAGTTTGCATTAATGGCAGCACTAACATCTGCAACATCTGTGTATGTATATATTATGTGTGTGTATATATATATATATATATATATACACCGTGGTTGACAAATCACCAAAAAATCTAATCGCCTCACAAAAAAATCTACTCGCCACCTAGTACCAAACGTGTGCTGCTTGGGCCAATATTTACTCGCCCGGGGGTTAAATCCACTCGCCCGGGGCGAGCAAATGTATAGGTTTGTCGAACACTGTATATATATACAGTATATCATATATATCTATATATATATATATAGATATATATATATATTATATATATCCGATATTTCTCTAGTGAGAAATTCCACATTGAACAATTCCTGTTGACAACCTATTTGTCAAAGTCATTGAATTTATTACCCTCAATTTGTGATATCAGTATAAAGATCAGTATTGTTCAGTGGGTGCTTTGGTATTTTTAATTAACAGGTCCTGGAGATTTGCTTCTCTCTCTGGTCTCAGGATCAGGCGTTTCTCGGGGGTATTAGGCTGGTACTGTCCTTGAAGTCAATTCACACCAGCAGTTAAAGGGCAAGTCTTTTCCCAGACACTATGTGACACAATCAAATACCCACTTTCCATTCATCCTATTCTATGCTGCTATCCCTAGGGATACCCTGCTATCAGGGAAGATTGCTTTTTTTTTTTTCCACACTGTTCTCAGCCCATCTTCATCATGTGTGACATCCAAGTCCCTGATGAGACGCGGGAGAAATTCTCACTCGCTGTGATGCTTTTATAGACATTTAACCTGTTGGCTGCTAAATGAGCCTTTGATGCATCGCTAGGTAAACCACTGCAATAAATTGTAGCATGATCATTTTAAGGGGGGATGACAAAATTAGGAAATAAACAGAACATAAAGGTTAAAATTACTAAGTGTTGGACACAAATTCCATGTTTACAGTTTATAATTAGATGTCTATTTAGTAAAGCCCCCCTGAAAATTGGAGTTAAAGAAAACTGCACCAGATTTATCACATTCATTTTTGGGTACCAACATTTTCTTTGCTGAATCTGTTTCTGTTTTCTGCAGCTGGTTGATATTGGTAAACAGATCCTTTTATTTGCAGGGGCTTACTATTAATAAATTATGCTGCGTTTTGCATTATATTTTCTTCCTCCCTCTGTTATCTCTTTTTAGAAAACCGATAACTGAAATACCTGCAGGGTGTCTCAATGACCCCCTTGTAGCCCCTCTTCCCACTTTGACTACAGTAATAACACATTCATGAGCATTTACCTACACTAGAACCTTCTCGACTGGTGTTTGGAAGGGGCAAGAAGACATGTCAAGTCAGTAAGGCCAAGTACGGTGCGCATGTGTACTGTAGTTATTAGGGTGCAATCATAACTGTCTCCTCATCAGAGCTGCACACTAACAAATGTGCATGGTTAGACTCAGCCTAATAGACAGTGACAGTGGTGCTACCCATCAGCTGGTTTAGGTCACACTGCTAGAGCTGCTGTCTAGAAAAGCAGTGGTTGTGGGGTCAAGTCCTGTTGGGTCTAACACCCGGTACACCATTCCTGTCATTAGATACCTTAGACTTGTCAACTCAACTCAATTCAGTTTTTATGGAAATCTTTTTAGGAAATGTAGGATGTGACTGATTTAAATATATTTTGCATAGGCATTAGCATATCTCCCAGGGTACCTCAGGTGTGCTCCTTTTCAGCTCAGTCATCTCTCCCTGATGTATTTGGAGGAAGGTTTGAGGGGATATATATACAACTGGAGACACTACTAAACTTGAACTACTTTAAGTCAGGGCTCATAACATGACATAAAACAGCATCAAACACTATGTTACCTGAGGTTACTCTCACACGTATCCTCAAAGCTTGTTACAACAGCTAAAAACAACAGCAGTTCTACATCTCATTAGCATAGACTTAACCTCGCGTTATTGTAGCATAGCATTTTGTTATCTTCCAATAACATGATGTTAAGTATGTCTCAGTGTTCCCCCGATCCAGACCCTGAAATAGGAACAGAAAGGGAAACAACTCTTGAGTGTTCAATCCAGACCCAGTAAAATCCATATTTCAGGGTCTGGATTAGAGGAAAGTCGGTTTTAGGTGAGACCTAAGTAACGTAGTTTTCAGTCCCAGCATTGACTTTAATGAATATGCAATTTTATGATAGCATTCCATTTGCATGTCATTAACACTAACACTAACGGGCATTATAGTTAACGCTATGCTCTGACCTGGCCAAAACATGGCTTAATGTTACGCTACTGTCCTTTGAAAATACACTATTAGTCTTAACGTGGCGTTAGGTAAAGTAACAGAGCTTTGTAGATCTGGGTCTTTTTTTTTGCAACCAGGGTCTAAAACATTCTGATCAAATATTTTGGGGGACTTCCCAAGTGTCCTGAAATAGTAGAATTTTCTCCCTAAAAAGATGCCCTCATCCCAAATCATTAGAGCAGAAAATGTAACGAAGGTTAAACTTGATAAGCATATGAGCACACAGACGTAGCTGGAGCGTTATTGTCCTGCTGGAGTGTTAGCCACGCCCCCTTTCCACGTGCGACTAATACCTTTACAATGGCGTCTACTCCCGCTGGTGCGTTGTGCGTGCGTCTCGCTGCAACATCTGTTGGTTATTTCTCAACCTGATCTACAATGATACTATGTTAAAACACAGAGATGTCCCCCTTTCCACTTTCTCTTTCCAGGACAGAAAGAGGCTTATTTACTAAGATTTTATTTTTAAATAGTAATAAAATCCTTAATTAAATGTGCATTGTATGAATAAAGACTTCTTACATTTGATACATAATTTGTTTGTTTGAAATGATGTTTGACACATCGCATCACGTTGAATACCTGATTGGTACAGTTTCAATTAAAACAGGATTACTGTATGTTTATTTCTTTTTTTTTAACAAATAATATTAGTTAATATAAATTATTACGGTAATATTATTTATAATGGCCAAACTGTGAAAATAATTTGTTTTGCTAATCTATATATTGAAACTTGTGCTGCATCAAATAACATTTTTGGTTGGAACGTTGCAAATGAATTCTGCGCTATCACTAATAAAATACTTTTCATGGTTTACTCCAAGTCGAACTTGGCAGACGATTTTGACGCACCTTCTCCTTTTTTTGGTGCACAGAAACATTCTTTTTCTTAGTACATATCATTAATATCTGTACGCCCAGCACAGTGCATTTCTGTGTGGCGATAAAACAAACATTTGGCTTGGTGCAGAAGGAAAAATGGCAGATTAGTACAGAGGTGCGCACAAGCGCAATTTGAAATGCGATTTTGCACCAATTTTAAACTACAAACAAGCAGTTTGTGACGCTTAGCACAGACGTCGCAGTCACCCACTCAGTCCTCTCTGCATCAGCTTCTCACGTCCCCAGCCGCAGTGAGGGAGTACAATTTCCATCGAAAGAGTCAGAGGCCGGATTTCTATACCTGCATCTGTCCGCCTGGTCTCAGGCCAACGGGAGTGATTAAACGGGGCCTGCGCTTAGGTTCCATTTAAAGAGTTCCGCCAGACCGCAGCTCTGTGTCATGGTAATCCGCAGTGTCCCCGATCGCCAGGCAGATGCAGGCTGGCTAATAAATGTTTAGCTGACACAGAGGAGGAATCTTTTGTGTGGCACTTGTGAGTACACTTGTAGCAACGCATGAGTTTGCTAATTCAGCTCGTTGAAAAGAAGTGGGGACGCTTATGTTTGTTTCGCTTGCCCTCAATTTTATTAACCCCTCCCTTGCCAGGGAGGCACGCAATGCTTTCAAAAACACTGCACACCCCTCCGGCAGCAAATGGGTTAACACTATTCAACACAAAATCTAAAAGTCCTTTTTTGACTGCATACTGTATTTTAGGTGCATACATTTCCAAATCTCTTAACCAAACTAAAAACTAACACGATCCAATGTTATACAATACTGGGTGTTAAAACAGCTCTCCCTCCAAAGGAACTATAAAAAAAAGAGGGTCAATGAGGTGATGCTCATGGAAAAGTTAACGGCTCTCCAAAACGTAACCGCATTCTACAGAATATGGGAGCCATGGTTCATTTTATAATATAAGAGTAACCCTTACACATCATATAGGGTCACAGAACTCCCAGACAAGAAGAACCATGACACCTCGACCTCAAATCTAAACTGAGAAACTCAGCGCCCCCCCCCCCCCCATACCCTCTACTCCTTGAAGGCCTTTTCTTTATGACAAATATGGTTGTCAATTCTTTCCCCTAAAAAACAAAAATGTTTTTGTATTAGGCTGTACATTTTGTATGATATGTTCAGGTTGTATAATTGCCTAATAAAACTATTTGAAACGAACAAAAAAACAGCTCTCCAAGCCACGAAAGCCATCATTATTATTAGCATTTGAGTTGGGGATGCTACAAACGCGCCCTCGTAGTGGCAGTTAGGGGAACGCTCTCTCTTACTCCCTCTACATTCCACAAAGGAGCAGCACACGAAATAAACATAACAAAGCTGGGGAAGGTCTGCAAGTGAAGTGAAGTTTAAGGTGGGAGAACCTAGGTAAGAGTCAGAACCTTGGGCAAGTCATATTATCTCTCATATGATGTCATGCTCCGCAGTAACGTCCCACGCTATTCAAGAATATGTTCTCGGGAGCCTGTGATTTTCTCCTTAGACTTTTCTGTCCAAGTTTCAAAAGTTTCTAACAGGGGTGGCCAGCTCTAGTCGTGAAGGACCACCACCAGGCGAGGTATTTGGGATATCCCTGCTTCAGCACAGGTGGCTCAATCAGTGGCTCAGTCCCAAATACCTGGCCTGTTGGTGGCTCTTCAAGGCTGGTGTTGGCCACTCCTGCATTAGAACATCTTCATTTTTTTAAGAAAAAGTTCAATGAAAATGAGTTTCTTGGGCAAGTGCTAACACTTCTTTGCAATTCCAATATTTTATGATAAGTGGAACGGTGGCTTTAGATAAAAATATAAACTATTATTAAAGTTCCCAATAATCATTTTAAAAAGGATGGCTAAAGGTTTTGAGATTAGTACTGTACACAGGTGCGCACACGTGCAATTTAAAATGAGATTCCCATGCGGCAAGTTCTTACGATGCTTAGTTCACCGGCCCCATCAAGTTTTGCATCAGGGGTCGCCAACAAACAGAAGGACAAGTAAACCTTTTTACCTCAAATTTAGAAAATGATGTTAGATGTTCCTTACATTGTGGCTGTGTGTGTGTCTGTGTGCCTGTGTGTCCATTCTCTCCCTCCCCCTTTCCCTCCTCTCTCCCCCCCCTTCGCATCTCTCCCCCCCTTCGCATAATTGTACCTTGTGTTTCCTCCCCCCCCCCAAAAAACAGAAGGACGAGTAAACCTTTTTACCTCAAATTTAGAAAATGAAGTTAGACGTTCCTTACATATTGGGTGTGATACAACCACGGGCAGAGAAGAGACAAAATACACAAAAAACTTTGGTGGTATGTAAGTCCGTAAGAGCGATTCTCAGGGGCTGTATTCACACCTCCCAGGATTTGTTTCTGATTTATATAATATATGCTACTTGAGTGAACTTTCTTTATCTCAGATTCCCAGTTCTCCCATTATCATTGTGTGTGAGAAGAAATACTGTAGGTGAACACACAATGCACAAATATGCATAGTGATGTTTATAGGGACTGCACTGAGCTCAGCCTATAATCACCGGGTTTTCTCCCCAGGGCCCAGTTAGCTTCCCCAGCCTTTGTTCAGAAGTGAGAATATATGGAGGCAGCAAAGATAACTAGATACTCTGCCTCATACTCGTGGGACAAGAGACATATTGATTACAGTCAGGCAGCCATAAAGAGCCCTTTCCCACTAGCATTTCTGTATATTAATGAAGTTAGGAGGAAGGCCTTCCCATCGTTAGCGAGGCTGGGAATTTTTGCCCTCTCCACTTTTCACCAGTTTTGCCAATTATACAGGGAGGCAATTTCTCAAAGGTTCAGAAATATCAAATAAATCAGAGATGGCTGATTAACTGTATTGCAGACATTGTGGCATCGTCAGGCTGAGCTGGAGAAGTTGCTTGTCCTGTAGCTAGCAAACAAGACATAGGATGTTGCACTTCAAAAGAAAAAAATTAAAATGCATGTTTGGATGTTCCATGTATTCTTTGGAAAAACCCTCTCCAAGGGCTGCATTTGATTTACAAAGTAGCAGAATGAAACCTAGCTCCCTCAAAACAAGATGCAATGGTAGAATGCATAATACATTGGTTGCAGGATGGGCGATGGAGTGTTAAAGGGAGTACATGCATAGGTGGGGAAGGTAACCAGTGGGGTGCCTCAGGGATCTGTACTGGGATCCGTGCTGTTTAATATCTTTATTAGCGACATTACAAATGTTCTGGCGGGTTGGCACTCCAACAATGCTAAACAAAATGATTACTGATTAATAGATTGGAGGAATGGTCAAGAGTCTGGCAATTACAATGTAATGACAAAATTTGCAAAATAATGCAATCGAGTCTCAAAAATCCAAAGGCAGAATACGGGATCAATGGCGCTATACTGTCAACTACTGCAGAGGAAAGTGACCTGGGAGTCATTATTTCAGCTGACGTAAAAGGAGGAATGTAGTAGGAAGTAGCAATGGGAAAAGCCAACAGGATGTTAGGTTGTATAGGGAGAGATATAAACAGCATAACGAGAGGGGTGGTGATGTTATAGATCAGTGGTTCCCAACTCTACTCAAGGACTACTAACAATCCAAGTTTTAAGTGTATCCCTGCTTGAGTACAGGTCGGTCATTCAAAATGGTTGGGCCATCTGTGCTAATGAGAGGCTATCCTTAAAACCTGATGACTGGAGTTGGGAACTATTGTTATAGATCACTGGTGAGATCTGACCTCTATTCAATTCTGGAGACCGTATCTCCAGAAGAACATAAACTGGAGAAAAGAAGGGCTACTAAAACAGCGTATGATCTACAGCATAAGACTGATCAGGAAAGAATAAAGGACCTTAATATGTACAGCGTAGAGGAGAGAAGGGAGATGGGCGATATGATTGAAATTTTCTAGTACATAAAGAGTTTCAACGTAGTACAGGAGAGAATCATATATCAGAGAATCAGAAGCGCTTGAACAAGAGGTCGTGCTCTGAAGCTGGTGGGCGGCGTCTAAGGGGGAAATCTAAGGCAGCGCTCAGGGTGCCGGTGCATGTGCGCGCTACCGTGTGCTCCGCCGCGCGTGCTCCTGCAGCCCCAGCGATATGTGCACAAAGGCTGCAGGATATTGGGGAGGCGATTGCGGGTGTGGCGAACGCGTCACAAAGCTGGTTCATCCTCATTGGCTGAACCAGCTCACGTGACGCTGCCATCCCGCGACTGCAACCTGAAACACAAATCTACTTGTCGGGCCAAAATGTAGCAGCGTCGATGCGCTACAGCGCCGCCGTCACTTCAGATACTACCATAGGAACACAGGTAAGGCTGACCGTGCTCATGCTTGAGAGTGGTGACGTCACCAACTCTTCAAGCATGAGCGTTCTGCTGTCCTGCAAAATTTTAGAGGAGGAGTTGGGGGCATGTCATTGACTGGATTGAGGCTGTGTGTGTGTGTGTCTCTGTGTGTCTGTGTGTCTGTGTGTGTCCATTCTCTCCCTCCCCCTTTCCCTCCTCTCTCCCCCCCCCCTTCGCATCTCCCCCACCCTTTTTCGCATAATTGCACCTTGTGTTTCCCTGTGGGTTTGTCATTTTATCCTATTACAGTTTGCTTGTTTTTTTTCCCACACCAGTTTTACTCACATTACACCCTCTGCCCTCTGAATATGGGCTGCTGCCTACACACACACTATTTCCCTCACGCTTCTTCTCGCAGAAACTGTGACTCACACGTCCCACATTTTAAAGCCCAAATCCCTAGCTACAGGTACTGAAATTGCAATTGGGAGAAACCACTTGCTCTTGTAACAGCATCACAATCATGTCATGTTTTTGTTACGCTTGCAAACTCTGAGCAGTACATGCTCTCCGCTCCCCCCCCCCTTCCACCTCTCTCCGCTCCCCCCCCCCTTCCACCTCTCTCCGCTCAGCACTACCTCTCTCTCCCCATTGGTCGGAGCAGGGTCATGTGACCCTGCGCTGAGCTCTGAAGTCAAACTCCCCTGTCTCCCCAAGCGCCAAGCTTGGGAGAGCGTGCGTGCCCGTGGGCCGCGTGAGCGGGGACGTGAGTATTAAGATTCCAATAAGTAAACTCGGCAAGTACCATGCGCTCAGCGCTAGCGTGGACGCAGCCTAAGGAACGGAATTACTTTTTCACAGAATAAGTGGTGGATTCGTGGAAAACAGCCCCCATCACAGGTGGTAGGTGCTAATACAGGAAGGGTATTCAAAAATGCTTGGGTTAGACATAAGGTTAGACGTATTTTCCTAAATACAAAAGAAAGCCGAGGATCAAATAAGTGAATAGAACAGTGTATTGGTGCATCACCATGAATAGTCCATAAATATTCAATTAATTCCAATAGTAGATCCAAACTTCAGGACATAGAGTATATTGGCATAACATCTCAGGGTGAGAGACTGGAGGCCTGGTGGTGCCCATGCGGGTACCCCAAAATAGGTCTCCTAATGAAGTGTACTCAACCCCGAGGAATAACTCAAATAAGTCCAGCAATGGAGGATCAAATAAGGCGTGAGGTTTTACAGCAGATGGGAAAATGGGAAGACACCGTGGCCAGGTCGTTCTTATCTTCCGTCATTATATTCTATGTTTACCGAAGGTAAAAGTGATATGTTCATAAACACGTCTCTATAGTCTTGCTCGTCTGCATCAATTATAAAATGAGCCATAGTAATCCTAATCCACTTTATAAAGTTCGACACCTTTGTTTGCCCGTCTTCTTCTCCGCCACCACGGACATGGGGCGGCGCTACCTTACAATTCACAGGCGCAAAATCAGAGCAACGTGGAGGCGAAATTACTGCACCGGATTTTTTCAAGAAGAAAATCCCAAAGGTTGTAATTGGGACGTGTTTCCATGATAAATCTGGTGCTGTTTCACCCCCCTCCCTAGTTTTACAGCCGGGAGACTTTGAGAAATAGCCTCCATATAATGATTAGTGTAGCCTCACTATTATATAGCTTCATCTTACTGCAGTGACTGCTAGATATCTTACCACCAACTTCACTTGCGCGGTCTTTGTACAAAGTAATATGAAAGATTAGATTTATATATATATATTACACATATACAGTGTGTGTATTATTTACATGTGTGTGATATTTACACATTGTGTGTGTGTGTGTGTGTGTGTGTGTGTGTGTGTGTGTGTGTGTGTGTGTGTGTGTGTGTGTGTGTGTGTGTGTGTGTGTGTGTGTGTGTGTGTGTGTGTGTGTGTGTGTGTGTGTGTGTGTGTGTATACACACACACGATATGAATTATTATATTTGAGATTATATTATAATTTCCTTACTATTTGTAGTAATACTACACAAACATTTTTACATAGTGTATATAGTATATACAATATTGTTATGTTATTTGTTTTTTTAAATAATAACGCACGCAATCATACACATCTATATATCTATCCTTTTTGGTGAATATTAGTAAATCAGACAGCCTATGTAGCACTTGCATTCGTCATCATTACATGTCAACAAATATAAGTAAGATTGTATTTACAAGTTTATTTGTACATTTGATATAAGCACACCATATTTTCATATTTACTACAGAACTTGCGTCAGAGTGAAGGTGCTGACGCTTCCCTCCCCCCCCCCCCTAAATTTCATTTATCCAAGATTCAGAGCAAAGAAAACAGCACCAGATTTATCAAGGACATTTTTTTTTTAAACCACAGTGGGATTTTGCTCTATAATAAATCTGGTGCTGTTTTGTTTTTGCACCCGTTGTGTTTCAGTTTTGTCGCTAGGAAACACCCGGTTGCAAAACTTGGGTCACAACCGCTCCAAAAAAATCCTGCACTTGATTTATCAAAGCAGAAAATCCTACTGATATTTTGGGGGAATGTTTATTCTAGAAACATTTCGGTGCAGTTTTATTTGACAGCCGGGAGGGTCTTCTTTCAAAACATAAACCTCTCCAGCTCGCTTCAATTTCCCATTGGGATGATAAATTGGACATTTTCAAAACCAGGGTTAACTTGGAAAACAATTCAAAAGAAGTGGACAGGCCCCATTAACTGTCCCTTCAGGAATTCCCCCCAAAGGTTTTTCCCATCACTTTTTGATAGAAATAAATGAAAACATTAGTGGGGTATATTTAACAAAGTCTCCTGCCTCCAAAACTGGCGCATAGCTAATGCAATAGATTTATCCCAGGTAGAAATCCCATTGGTTCCTATGAGAAACATTTGCATTGATATATTTGGTGCTGTTTCTTGTGCCAGTTTTGTAGGTGAGAGACTTTCCCCCCACTGAATGCGGCTTTGAAAAGATAAATCCGATGACACATGAACGGAGATATAATACAGCTTTGGAGAACTTTTATTTATGAATGTTCTCGATATTGCATTAGATATATTATAACAAATGTGTTTTCTAAATAGCAAAAAACGGCTTGACAAGGTTAACTCTTTCCCTGCTGGCAGGCGGCGGCGGGTCTGTAACGTCTTGCTCCGACGTGCGCTGCAGGCCCCCTCCGGCTGAGAAAGGGTTAAAAGGGTACCAAGGCCTGGGTTACTTAAATTCCCCGCAGGAAATGCAGAACCCCGACTCAAGACTCACTGTAACAAGTACAACATTCACGGAAAGTGCTGTCATTTACATCAAGACATAGCGCAAGCAAGAGAGGAGGGCGATAAAAATATATGTACCTTTCCAATTACAAGTCTGTACATTTACACATTACCTCAGGTAACGAGCTTGTGTTTAGTAACAAGGCTACAATTATTTATTTATTTTTTAAAAAGCATAAAGGTCCATGTACCTTTTGATTGCAAGCTGTGTGTATCAAGAGGCACAAGTGTCTGCCATAAAACCAATGTTCAGATCCTTTTTACTCTGTCATTAAGTGCCCTTTGGCTGCAAAACAAGGGGGAAAACAGCACCAGATTACCAAATGCAGGGAAGGATCCAATTAAAGGGTTTCATTTTTTTTCTGCCTCTAGAAGACTTTAATAAATAACCCCCAATTATATGGAGGTAGTTGTGACCTCGTCTGCCTATTGTGCACAATATTGTAACTTTGTCTGGTTCTCGCACACAAAAAAACAACTAATTTAGTAATTTATCAAAGTCTGGAAACTGCAAAACTGGGCGGAAAAACTGCAGAAAAAGTAATGTATCAAGAAGTCGTGTTCTATTAAAACCAATGAGCTGTTTTGGTGAACCTGGTGCAGTATTTTTGCCCGTGTTTCGGAACCGGGAGATTTGATAAATAACCGCAAGGTCTCTCAGCGGCAAAACAGGAAAACAAACGTCTGAGAAAAGTGGAGTTTTTATTTTCTTTGACAAATAGCGGCCATTTCTCCCCCCAATGATAAATCTGGTGTTGTTTTTATACCCAACAATTATCAAAGTCTCCCAGCTACAGAACTTGAGATTCTCATGTTTGCTAAATATTGTGGTATAATGTTGCAGGTCTTTTTGCCCGGCTTTTGCAGCCGGAGACTTTTATTAATAACTTACTTTGGCACTATCTGCTTTTGGCTAAACTCCTCTAATTAATGCAACAAATGACCCTTCACTACCGATTTTCTTACATTTGAAGCAGACACAAGCAAGTGCTCCTATGTGAACATTCAGGGAACGTAATTTCCCCCTTTACTTGGGGCCAATCTTTAATCGATAATTATACAGCTCAACCCTGTTATAACACGATCCGTTACAACGCGAATCCGCTTATATCACGATGCAAGCGTGGCTCCCAATTTTTGTATTTATGAATACTGTACAACAGAATTATTGGTGTCTTAAATACTTTATTGTTCAAGGCATACAATTGTACATTATTCCTACCGCGATCCTCTTATAACGCTATGTGATTCTTTGGACCCCAAGCATAGCGTTATAAGGGGGTTGAGCTGTATTCATTAATGCAGTGGTGCTCAACTCCACTCCTCAAGACCTGCAACAGGTCAGGTTTTCAGGATATCTCAGCTTGAGCACAGGGGTCTCAATTCGTGGCTCAGCCAAAGACTGAGCATCTGAGCCACCTGTGCTGATGCTGGGATATCCTTAAAACCTGGCTTGTTAGGGGGTCTTGAGGACTGGAGGTGAGCACCACTGCATTAATAATTGAAGTTGAATTAAATTGATGTGGGACATGTAACATCAAAATGCAGAACCTTGAAATGGCAAAGCTATGCAGTTAATTAACCCAGAAGATGGCAGAGTTGACAAAAGGGCTTAAATATCGCGAGGATATAAATGGTAGCTAATTTAACCAGTAAAAGGGGCCAGGTATGTTTATTTTGACACGGGACGACATTACTTTAGAAAAGCAGATATTTCAAATACGTTAATACAGTATATGGATTGCACACCTAAGAAAGGTTTGATTAGTGCAGATAATTCAGAGACCCATCATAGAATAGATGTAACCCAGTGCAACTGGACAGAATAGGGCCATGTATGTAAACCAGCTATTATAGGGCTTTTTAAAGTATCCGTGAGATTGGAATATGTGTCCCTTGATGTCATATTATTAATGTTTTGATTCACCTTGGCTGCCTTAAAAATAAGAATCAACTACAGGATTTTACAGGCCTAATGAAGAGGTCTCTCACCCCCATACCGGCTTTGTACCTTGCACTCCATTAAGGGGAATAATTATCAAACTAATTTTGCCAACAGGGGATTATGATAGATAGACCCGAGACCCTTTATATACACGGTATATTCTTTGTACATACAGTGGCGAACTTCCCATTAGACTTGATAGGCCCAATCCTAAAGCGGCAGAATTTGGGGACGGCATGCACGATTGGCGCTTGCCAGTCGCTCGGACGCATGTGCGATCAGCGTTGCAGGCCGCGCATGTGCGGCCAGCAAGCGCCAATCGCACATGCACGGCCGGCAACATGGCGTCACACAGCGTCACGTTGTCATGGCAACGGGACAGAGCGGCGCTGGAGGAGGAGGGCAGCACCAGGTAAGTGCCTAAGGGCGCCATATTTTTTAATCCGATACACTGTACATATATTACTATATATAGGGGTCCGCTTATCAAAGTCGACTAGCTGTAAAAGAAAAGTGGAGCAGAGGCTCATTTCAAATCAAGCGGATTTTTTCATTTAAAGGGACAATCCAAGATAGCTGCTTCTTTTTTTTTTTTTTACATTGAATTGAAGCAGGGGGTCTCCGGAGCTGAACCCCATTGATTTCATCTCCGGGAACCCCCTGCTTCCGGAGATACACACCTCCGTAGAGGGTGCTGGTAACCACTCCGGCTCGCTACCTGGGTTTCACGTAATGGCCGCTTTTCAAATCTCCCGCATCCTGCGGGCCAATAGGAAGCTGTGATGTCATCCGGTGCGGCTTCCTATTAGCCCACGTGATGCGAGAGCTTTAAACGTGCAGGAGATACCGACACCCCCTTCGGAGGGTCTGTGTCTCTGAAAGCAGAGGGTTCCTGGAGCTGAAAGTCATGGTGTTCCGCTCAGGAGACTCCCTGCTTCAATCATATGTAAAAAAAAATATTACACACAGTCAGCTGGGATTGCTCCTTTAAAGAATGTAATGCAGTTTTCTTGTTGTTGCTTAAACTAGACAATTTAGCCCATTTTTATCTGCCGAAAGGATACAAGAATCCCCTCCGCACCAGTACATAAGGCCATTATGCTGTACTTACGTACTTATTTGTCTAAGCAGCAATGTACGAATTGGAAACGCCAGCTGTATTATTGATTTGTAAAGATTTAGGGATTGGATCCCTGCTACGAACATGAAAATACCACTGAATAAATGCAAGAGGGTGTAACACTGGGACTTGTAGCTTTGCGGTAAAAAAACAAACCCCAACACCGGATATTCTGCCATATACAAAGTCAATGGGTAGCATAGTCATATTCTATATTAAAACAAACACAGCCTCAGCTACTAAAAGGCCTTGAAATATAAAAAATTGATACATTATAAATCAATGTTTTTAAACACTGTTCTTGCTGCAAATGATGGATCATATGACAAATTGTCAAACTATTATAAATAATACTGACTTGAACTTAACCAATCTGATACAAATGTATGTACCTTCTTTTCAACAGGTACCAAGTAAAAATAATCCCTTAGTATGTGCCCACAGGTTCCAAAATCCCAGGTGAGGCTGTTACTAAGGATGTATGTACTACATGTTCATCTTGTCTCTCTTATTAGTATGTATCCCAAGTTGCACATAGCTAATAAAATGCTACATATTTGATGCTTGGACAAGCCCTCTAAGTGGTAGACAAGTGGGATAGAATAAACCTAAACTGTGAAGAAAAGCAGTCCTCTTGCACAGCTGATTTCATTTCAGTGTAGGGATGATCAGTACATTACAAAGATGTACCTCCTCTTCAATTCAGATAGAGTACCTAATGGATAAATATTTTCTCATCATCCCTAGTGTGATCTTCTTCAACACCAAGAAAATGGAGAGCTGTCCAACCCCCAATGGAATGATAGTTAATACCCAAGTAAAATCACTGGGGATGGCACCAATGTTCCAGTAACTGTTCATCGTTGTCCATTGCCTTCTATAGGGAGAATGGATTGGTGAAGGCTTCTGCTGTGCTTGGAGTCTAGTGTATCGTGGTCCTCTGTGAAGCTTTCAGGGCTTTGTGCTCCATCCAAGGAACTTCCATAGCTAGAGTTTGGAGACAGCATGTCATGCACAAGATCTTGCTGGACCATCCCATTATCTTTAGTAATTTTGCTTCTTTGGTTGCCTTCTTCCTCCTGGTCATCGAGAAGTTGGGCCAGGAAGTTGATATATTTCATGGCCAGGCGGAGGATTTCATTCTTGCTGAGTTTTTTATCTGGTGGGTGAGTGGGGATCAGTTTGCGAAGCTCAGAAAAAGCACCATTTACATTCTGCTGCCTCCACCTCTCCCGACTGTTGGTGAAGATTCGCCGGACCACTTTTGTATGGGGACCTGCTAAAAATAACACATCTATGATTTAAACTGTATATCTTTGGGTGGGTAGCAGTGCTCAAAGTGGGATAGTACAAGGGGGCACAGAGATAGACAACTATTTAATTATTATTTTTTTACACTAGTTTGCAGTAATATTGTTCAAATCTTTCTAACATGCAGTAAAGAATTTTGCCCCAACCTTTATTAACTGTAGATACACATGGCCATTCATTTTGGGGCCCTTTCTATCCCTGGCTAGTGAAGAACATAATCAGCAAACACCAGAACAGGAATAGATGTCTTTTCTGATGCTCCTTTTTAAATAAACATAACTACTAATGTGATATTGTTTAAACCTGATATCCTCAAAGAAAGGTTCACCAAAAAATTATTATTGACAAGAGACAGGATTTTAAATGTAGAAACGGTTACTTATTTTCCTTTATTTTTGCATATAGTGCCAAAAAAGGAAGAATCAGGAAAATAATGGTCATTATTACTGAACTTGAAATACTTAATATTACTTTTAAATGTAACTATTGAAGGGATCTAGCAATGTAATGGTTGTATAATAATAATCACTGCTATCATTTCTTACTATAAATAATTGAAAGAAATTATGATATATTTTGTTTCCTTATAAGAACAATAAATATTCAAGCTGTGACGTATGTTTTTGAGCACACTTGCATTTTGTCAAAATAAATAAAATGTTCAAAATGTAAAAAAAAAATATTATACAGACAAAGTACTAAACAATTACTGTTCTTTAATCTATTGTAAAACGTTATGTACGGGATTCTAGCTGCAGTAATGGACCTGGCGAATGCCTGAACAATTTCTAGATTGTAAAATCCTGGGGGTAGGAACTTCCTTCCTATTGTCTCAGTTTGTCTTAACCAGGGCCGGTGGGACTGGGTGATCAACGGGTGCATTTGCACAGAGCGGCGGTTTCTGGAGGGTGACAAAAAGGAAGCAGGTGGGAGGTCATGTCGGCGGGTGGGTGTTTGGCCGGGATGTTGTTAGGCCCAGGCGGGTGGGTGAGCAGGACGTTGCTTGGGCCGGGCAGTGGCAGTTTCTGGGGGGGTGGCTGGGGCCGGGCAGCAGCAGTCAGCCTTTGTGCAGGGCGGCAAAACGCATTGTACATATATGTACAATGTTATTGTCTTCCCTCCCACATTGTACTGAGCTGTGCAATATGTTGGCGCCATACTGTACATACAAAAGACAATAATAATATCTATGGAACACCAAAGATGAATCAATCAGTGAATAAAATGTAACCAGTTCTGTTGTCTCTCTTGTTGGATGCTGATCTTTGCCACTGCACACACGCACACTCGCACACTCGCACACTCGCACACTCGCACACACGCACACACACACACACATACACGGCTTGTTAATAACCCCTGTAATAAACCTGGGAATTACCTTCAGTGACTTCCACCTCATAGGGGCCTGATCGTCTCTTGGATCGGGAATTATTGTTGAACATCGGGAAGGTGTCCGGATCCCCATAGAAGCCGCTGCAGATATAATAATATCCATACATGAAGCTTAACTATTGACTGCCCCAGAGGCCTGCAGCACATTGCAGTGTAAGAATCAGTTAGGGGATTAATAGTCTATGGGCCCGGTTTATTTCTTGGTAGCCCTGTCTGCGATAACATTCAGAAACAGGTTACATACTGGTAGAGGTTATATACCTATATACAACATTTGGCTAGTTTAGGGATCTACGTACAAAGGCAAAAGTGATGCAATACAGGGGAAACAATCCTTACCCTATATATCAATGGAAAATCCCATTGAAAGCTATAGGATTTTTTTCTTTCATGGGGTACAATCAGAAATACTCCACTTTTACCTTGATACAAAGTCCCCAAGTGGTAATTAGGCTTCTACCTGACACCGATTGTTAACCAGGGAGATTTCTGCTAACACAAAACTGGTGCAATTTATTACTCTTAGAAAATAGAGAGAGAATAGAATAATTGCTTACATTTGGTTTAATAAAAAGGTTGTCATAAAACAATTAAAGAATAACAGGATTTCAAGATTTGGTACAAAAGAGGACGAAGGATAAGGATGTGAAATGGGAAGAATGTTCTTATTGTGAGAAAAAGATTAAAGGGGGATTAATGGGCAGGTCGCCTGGCAGGGAAAGGGTGTCTGGAAGTAGGGAGATAGGTTGCTTGTTTAAAGGAAGCAATAAGAGGATGTTTTAAGGAAATGAAGAGGAAGAGGAAGTGAAGGAGGACAGGAAGTGGGATGAAATTACAAGGATAAAGGATGCAGAAGACATAATCCATATGGTAAGAGAGGATATATGGAAAGTTAAGATTTGGGAATGGAAATGAAATGAATTGCTAATTGCTGGGTGAGATTAAAATGCAGACCAGCACAAGGGGGATATGCAGAAGGATCATCAGCAAATGAGATGCTTCAGGGCTATGTATCAAAGTCTCCCACTGCAATAAATATATATATATATATATATATATATATATATATATATATATATATATATATATATATATATATATATATATATATATATATATATATATATATATATATATATATATATATATATATATATATATATGAACACCTTAAAAAGCAAAGGGATTTTCCTCTGTAAAAAAATCATTTTTGAGCTGGTTTGGCCCAATTTTTCCACCTGGAGACTTTTTGGTCTATGTAATAACTAGTAAGTGTCGCAAATGAAAAAAACTATTATTATTTTGATTGCATTAACCCTTTTTTTCTAATATGAGCCTTAAGTGTGAGAAATGTTTTTTTTATTCAGGTATTAGGGCACAAACATGTGATCTTCATAACACACATGTAAATGAACCAAAATAATGTCTGTATGCAAGTCAAACAATTATTTGTACCCGGTGTAAATCCTACAAAGTCTGTTTGTATTGTTCTCTCAGCTTTAAACTGTGTATCAATGATCAGTTCTTTTGACTACGCACAGATGTTTCATTATATACATTAACAAAATCTATTATTTTCACAGTATGACTATCATAAAATATGTTAAATTAATTATTGATATTTAATAACACGTTTTAAAATTAAAAGTGCACATAATCCTGTTTTAAATGTAATGGTATCAGTTGCGCAATGCAACAGAACACATATTGGCATTCGTCATTTGCAACAACGTGTGACAATGTGAGAAGATTCATACAGCCACTACAGCCATTATTAAGCAGATTTGTACAGCTCAGAAAAAAATGGTTATTTATCAGAGTCTCCCAGCTGCAAAACTGATTTTAAAAAAAAGTTTAAAAAATGAATCGTTTATTATAAATTACCCACTCATCAAAATCTCCTGGCTTCAAAACCAGGAAAAACTGATGAAAAAACTGCACCAGATTTATAAAAAAAAACATCACATTGGTTATAATTGGAATATTTTCTCATAACCCCCAGACTGTCCGTTTACTGTCTGTCACGAGGATGGCACATCAGGTGTACGTCATGAGGACTGGCAGTCTGTGTACGTCAGGAGGACTGGCAGTCAGGTGTACATCATGAGGACTGGCAGTCTGTGTACGTCAGGAGGACTGGCAGTCAGGTGTACATCATGAGGACTGTCAGTCTGTGTACGTCAGGAGGACTGGCAGTCAGGTGTACATCATGAGGACTGGCAGTCTGTGTACGTCAGGTGGACTGGCAGTCAGGTGTACATCATGAGGACTGGCAGTCTGTGTACGTCAGGAGGACTGGCAGTCAGGTGTACGTCATAAGGACTTGCAGTTTGTGTACGTCAGGAGGACTGGCAGTCAGGTGTACATCATGAGGACTGTCAGTCTGTGTACGTCAGGAGGACTGGCAGTCAGGTGTACATCATGAGGACTGGCAGTCTGTGTACGTCAGGAGGACTGGCAGTCAGGTGTACGTCATGAGGACTTGCAGTTTGTGTACGTCATGAGGACTGGCAGTTAGGTGTACATCATGAGGACTGGCAGTCAGGTGTACGTCATGAGGACTGGCAGTCAGGTGTACGTCATGAGAACTGGCACACAGGTATACGTCATGAGGACTTGCAGTTTGTGTACGTCATGAGGACTGGCAGTTAGGTGTACGTCATGAGAACTGGCACATCAGGTGTACTTCATGAGAACTGCCACACAGGTATACGTCATGAGGACTGGCAGTCAGGTGTACATCATGAGGACTGGCAGTCAGGTGTACGTCATGAGAACTGGCACACAGATATACGTCATGAGGACTTGCAGTTTGTGTACGTCATGAGGACTGGCAGTCAGGTGAACATCATGAGGACTGGCACATCAGGTGTACGTCACGAGGACTGGCAGTCAGGTGTACGTCATGAGGACTGGCACGTCATGTGTGCGTCATGAGGACTGGCACGTCATGTGTGCGTCATGAGGACTGGCAGTCAGGTGTACTTCATGAGGACTGGCAGTCAGGTGTATGTCACAAGGACTGGCAGTCAGGTGTATGTCACGAGGACTGGCACAGGTGTACGTCACGAGGACTGGCAGTCAGGTGTACGTCACGAGGACTGGCAGTCAGGTATACGTCATGAGGACTGGCAGTCAGGTGTACGTCATGAGGACTGGCAGTCAGGTGTACGTCATGAGGACTGGCAGTCAGGTGTACGTCACGAGGACTGGCAGTCAGGTGTAAGTCATGCTCTAAATGCTCATTCTATGGGGACATTGCGATGTCATCGTAATGGAAGTGTATCCACTTTACTTCCAATAACAACACTGGGGGGCCAGTTGCGACCATGTGATCCCCAAAGTAATCCGGTGGCCACATTCCAGGAGCACTAGCGGCATTTGGCTGTCACTGGTCTCCCGGCACCAAAAGAGTATCTGGTGCAGTTTGTTGTCCCATGTTTTGCTGGAAGATTTTAATAAATAAGCATTTGCCATTTGTATGGCTGACCATAACACTGCCTTATTGGAGGGTGAGTAATGTGGGTGTCCAGTGGTTTGATACAGGGGAAATAAACAGAAAACACACAGTACAGGGAAGGAATCTCAAGGTGAGACATAAAAGAGCACATGTAAGAACAGGCACAGGTTGTGTTCAATTAGAATATGAAACAGAATAGAAGCATTAAGAGAACAGGTTGTATGATGAATGAGAGATGCTAATAATAATAGTACAAGAAGTGGAGGAGTGATCTAAAAAAAAGGTGAAAAAAAGATGGTAAGACAGAGAAGAAGAAAATTACAGTAAAAAAAGGAAATAAAGATAATTAACTCGTGGAAAATAAACAGCGAAAAAAACTAGAAACGTGAAAACACTAAATAATGTAAAAAATAAAGGGGGGTAAGAAGAGGAGAGGGGAGAGGAGAGAGAGGGAGGCGGAGAGAGGGGGGAGAGAGAGGAGTGGGAGAGGGGGGAGAGGTGAGAGAGGAGGGGGGAGAAAGAGAGGGAGAGAGTTGGGAGAGAGAGGGGGGGGGAGAGAGAGATTGCCAAAGAGAAACAAGGGGAGGCGAGAAAATGCGAGAGAAGCAGAGAGAAAGGTAGAGAGAGGTGAGTGCGAGTCTGAGGCTGGCTGCGTGATGCTCAGCCTGAGATGAGCTGAGATGCTCTGCATGATAAGATGCTGTATGTATTAGTACCTGTGACACTTATGGTGTAGGTATATAATGAGCGGGGGTACTCTGCTGATATGAGTGTGATGAGCTGACATGCTCTGCAGGATGAATAAGAATAGATACGTATAGATGAGATGCTGTATGTATTAGTAGCTGAGATGCTCTGCAGATGAGATTATGTGTGTATTAGTAGCTGAGATACTCTGCAGGATGGAATGCTGTATGTATTAGTCGCTGAGATGCTCTGCAGGATGAGATTATGCGTGTATTAGTAGCTGAGATACTCTGCAGGATGAGATGCTGTATGTGTTAGTAGCTGAGATGCTGTATGTATTAGTAGCTGAGATGCTTTGCAGAATGAGATGCTGTATATATTAGTAGCTGAGATGCTCTGCAGAATGAGATGCTGTACGTATTAGTAGCTGATATGCTCTGCAGAATGAGATGCTGTATGTATTAGCAGCTGAGATGCTCTGCAGAATGCGTTGCTGTATGTATTAGCAGCTGAGATGCTGTATATATTAGCAGCTGAGATGCTCTGCAGAGGGAAATACAGTAAAGTAGAAGGTGACATGCTCTGCATTGGAACCCACCTGTTTTCCGGGACCAGGGGCTGGCTCAGTCCGTATAACATGGTTCTGCCGGGCGCCTGCAGGGGGAGGGAAGCCGGGGGACTCAGCTGCACCATCCGGGCTTCGTGGACTTGTTCAGCTGTCACAGGCGGGGGGATCGGGGGTCTGCACAGCTCGGTGGTAGCAGTGAGGGGGGGTCCGAGCACTGTTAGGGGGGCTCTGCACAGCTCGGTGGGTGCAGTGAGGGGGGGTCCCAGCACTGTTAGGGGGGCTCTGCACAGCTCGGTGGGTGCGCTGAGGGGGGGTCCCAGCACTGTTAGGGGGGCTCTGCACAGCTCGGTGGGTGCGGTGAGGGGGGGTCCCAGCACTGTTAGGGGGGCTCTGCACAGCTCGGTGGGTGCGGTGAGGGGGGGTCCCAGCACTGTTAGGGGGGCTCTGCACAGCTCGGTGGGTGCGGTGAGGGGGGGTCCCAGCACTGTTAGGGGGGCTCTGCACAGCTCGGTGGTCCTCACGTTCTGCAGCATCAGCTCCTGTTCTCTGCCCTTTATATGCCCGGATCCCTCCCCCCTCCTGTGCAGCTCAATCACCGGCACAGCCCGGGGGGATCCGGGGGCCGCCCCCTGCCCCATCCCACTCATCTCCTCCCCGACCCCCACACACACCCCACGCTTGCTCTCCGCCTCTGCCGGGTCTTGGGTGGCGGATGCGACACCCTGAGTGTCACCCATGTCTGTCCCCAACCTCTCCATCATCTTCAGGGACAGAGGGGGACACAGTGCTCATACCAGGACTGTCACCTCCCACAGGAACCCTACCTGGGGGCAGGAAAACAAACATCTTTAGGTAACACACCTGACTAGTAAGGTACAAGTACATGAACCCCAAACCTGAAGGGGCACAAGCCTGACCCAACCACGGCCTCTACTACTGGCAAAGTATACACATGGTTTCCATGTTTTTATCCCAATAGTTATTTAACCCCCTTGGCTGACAGAGGGGCCATCAACTAAATGGTTATAGGTTAGGGCAATATGAATATAATAACAGTAGAGGGCTATATTCTCCCTCTTGGAATCCTTGGGGTGACGGGACCTCTGTAATTCGTTAGAATAAATGGGATCTCTGTAATTCGTCAGAATAAATGGGATCTCTGTAATTCGTTACAATAAACACAGCCCCTATATACTTCAGGGTAACATTTAGGATTAGGGTAAAGTTTAGAATTAGGGTAAAGATAATCTTGGGACCTGGGTTTTCTCCTGATGTTGTTATAATTGTACCTCACTGTATACTTCTTACTCACACTGCAATACACCGACTACATTCAGGGGATAATATGTTGTTTTTTGGGGGGGGTATGCACATTACTCCCTCGTACTGTAGCAATTTTTGCCATTTGATACCGGATTTTTATCAAAGCAACACACACCATTGCAATTCATAGTATCAGTGACTTTCAGAATAATAACAGAATGTATGTACTGTCTCCCTCTGTATAAAATCCACACAGCTTCCCTTTAACTCCTTCCAATAAAAAAAAATCAAGATATAGTGACTTTTACACATCTTTAATCGCACATTAAATTTATATCATGTATCCAAAATCAAATCCAAACCCTTTCGCTGCCAGAGAAGCCAGGAACCAAATATCATTATTAGTGCTGGAGGGGGTGGGGGGGTGGGGGTAGTAATGGGAGCTGAGAATCCAGGAGCCTAATGGGAGCAGAGGGGCCAGTCCACATGCAGGAGCACATTGCACCACCCCTGTTACCTCCATGTGTCTGTGCTGTATATGTCTGGCTGTTATCTCTGTAGACAGATGTGAGGGGGGGTCACCACTGGATTAAACTGCACATTAAATGAGAACAGTGGAACACAAGCAGGTACATGTATATAAAATAAAAACAAGTATCACAATAATAATAATAATGTGATGATAGTGTCATGATTATTATTATTATTATTATTATTATTATTATTATTATACTGCTGTTATGTTATTATTATCTGTGGATAAAGCAAGGTCGGAAGGTTCAAACCAATGGGCGGCCAGCCAAGGATCATTAACCCTTCTGCGTCAGAGGAGCCGGCCACACGAATTGTTTCTCGGGCTGTGACTGGATTCAACCAATTTCCCAATGAGCAGCTTTGTAAATAAGTGAAATACAATAATAAATAAACCCTGAAGGCTTGCATTTTAAATGATGGGACTTGCGAACCTTATTATCTCTGAGAACCCAAGGAAACCTATATATATATATATATATATATATATATACACACACACACACACACACACAATATATACAAAGAGATATAATGCTAATCTATTAATGTAATGTATAAATAATTACGTTACATAACCCACTTATTTATTATTTAAACAATGTAATTAATATGCATGGTGTGTACATGTACAGTATACATATATACGTGTTAGTGGGAACGGCCTATGTATATTGTATTTTATACATACATACATAAATGTCTGTAATGAGGTAGTATGAGAAGCTGTGTTATGTGACATAAATACAAATGCTGAGCTTTAGAAAAAATATTCTTAATACAGACACTTTGAACATCTTCAATTTCGTTGCTATTTCCTGGGGTTTTATTTTGGCAAGTTTCTGGATAAACTGAAATAACTGTTGCTATTGATCACTTATCCAAACAATACCCTTTAATTAAGACCAACATGATCTAAAGCACTGATACAATAACATTATTCCTAACAATTCTAAATAAGAATGATTAAAGTAAAATATGCTAAATCGTTTGACAAATTATTATCTAAGTATTGTATAAAAATATATAATTTAGCAATAGCATTGGCGATTTAGCAATAAAAGACATTTCATGCAAAGCATACCGCTATTTAATCCCTATTAAATGTGTATTGTAATGTACATGGCAGTCACATACACATTATACTTGTTGCTGTTATTATTGGGACATGATATTGCGGGGATCGCTCTATTATTGATAGTATGTCGATCATTACATTTCAGTAATTAAACCTTATCTCAAACGGTACGGGTCTTTGTCTAATACTGGGCTTTAATGAATTATTGAACTTTCACAATAGAAAGTCAGAATAGATGCTGCTCTCGGTTCTTCCTGAATTTGCTGTTTTCCAAGTGCCCGGAATCACTATCTTTTATTTTTTATTTTTTTAAATGTAACCCCTTTAATGTTGCTTTGTGTCGTTAAAGGTCCTTCCAGCACCGAAATGGTTAATGTACCAAAGGCCAGGGATTCATATCTAGTCACTTGTATATATTTTTATTTTGCAAATATGTCATATGTTGAAAGGATGAAAAGGCAAATACAAATCAAAACGTATTCAAATGCAAAGGCAGCTCTGCGTTTATATTCCTTTTTTTACATTACAAATATAATGATGTCTTGATTGTTATCAAAGGCCCCTCGAGTACTGGAGTAATTAATCTATTAATATTATAATACCTTGTACACAAGTATTAAAGAGATTGAAAAAGCACTTTTACAGTGTGTATGTAAGATGCCGCTGTTTTAATCGAGCACTTTTATATTTCTTTAAAGGAAAAATGATTCATGTTATCAGTTATCACATTGTATCCATGTGCCTGTTATGTTATAGTTAGGAGACAGACAGCAGCATCCTGTTCGTGTTATCTGTGTAACCTCAGATACAACCTCAATAAAACCTTCCCAATCTCATAGCTCCTTATCCATGCCCACTAATACATCAACAGTTACTTACAACAAGGTATCACCTTCTCTATATATTCATTGGCTACACTGGGCCAGGCTGAGTTCTTGTTAACCAGCACTCACACAGCACAGGTAAAATGAACTGAGTAATATATCAACAATAATAATAATCATCATTATTATTATTGTTTATTAGTAATATTATTACTATTCTAGTATTGTTATTGTTCAGACAGAATTGTTGTTCGGTCCATAAACACAATATAAACCTACAATGTATTTGTAAATGAACATGACGTCCAATTCTAATATAACGAAATACACAATGTAATACACATATTTATATCTTATCGATCATATATATATATATGTATAGCAATAATATAAACACATGTGGACAATAATTTGCTTTATTAGTTTAATATTTCTAAGACTTTAAATGAGCTCTGACGGGAATTCCCTGTGATTCAGTGTTACTGTGTGTGTCCAATTCATTTTAATAATAATATTTTTTTTAATGTATATCCAATAAAGAATATCACTTGTGAGCACATTCACATGTAGACAGATCTGCAACCCTGCCTTTCACCATGGGAATGTGCTCAAAGTGATATTCTTTATTGCTATATGATAACGGTGGAGGTTTTTTGTCACCTTTTTCATCCACCATAACTTAAAATGTGTATGGTATGTATGTCTACCGTTCTCATCTATTCATTTTTGATTATTAAAGCTCTGCTAACACGGTACAGATATATATATGTATATATATATATATATATATATATATATATATATATATATATATATATATATATATATATATTTATATAGTCATCAAGGTCAGTTGGCACTCCCACGAGGCAAAAAAAGCTGGTGGTACATGTCCCATAAGAGTAATGCAAATATACGATACGCATAAATAAATCAAGAGACAGCACACAACGTGATGAAGTATAAAAGGTGTATTAGTGAAAATAGTACATCAAAAAGACCAACGTTTCGGTCTTTTAGAACATGTTTTTTTTTTTGTTTTTTTTTACAAACACCGGTCACGTTTAACAGAACAAAAATGCTTCTTAAATATCTCAAAATGGCTTTAAAATGACCTAGCGCGCCCGTGATTCCTTTTAGTATTGTTTTTATGTTCATACGATATGAAGGAGTCATTCTATTCCCCAAATATATCAATATATACACATTCATAAATATAATATGGTTGGCATGTTTTTTTCTTTGTGCTTCGTAAATTATTTGATGCCTTTATTAAAAGTATTTATTACCCATATTAAATGATTGCAATCTTTAGTTCAGAGTACCTGTAACTATAAAATAAAAAATTCCCATACCCTAGAGAAAAAAAAGCATTTCCCTATGAAATAACGGTACCCTACAAGCTCCCACGGAACTGAACGGGTTACACACGATGTATTTATCATATCAGTCAATAAATAGTATTCACAAACATTATATATATATATATATATATATATATATATATATATATATATATAGATTCGTTACCACAGAGTCTGTGGGTCAGTACAGAATATGGAGGTTGCACTACATTGCCGAGCAATGAAAGGGTTAACCCCGATGAATACAGACCGGTCCGGTTCAATATACACACATCTGTCTCCCACTGACTTTTAATGAAAACATCCAATAAAACATGGCAGAACTTCTTCTGTCCCCTATTCCTCGGGCCAGAGCCCCATCTCCCATACAAAACGAAAATAAAATGTCACATCCCATATTCTGCTTGGGGTTTTTTTTCTATGGGATCCTCACAGTCACAGCCACGGGTAAGAGAAGCAGTCAAGAACAATGAGACCCCCCCACCCCTGATCTTAACACCCACCACCAGCCAGATCCTAAAACAAAAGGTCCATACAGTATTTAGGAATTACTTACCGTTTGTCTTTCATTTGTATAAGTGTCTGAAGCCATTTTGTGGCCTATTCATGGCTGCTGTGGGTGGGTTTTTTTTTTAGGGGAGTTGTTGGGTGGCTGCTGGAGAATTGGATGTAATCCTCAGCACGTCCAGTTTCCTATTTAGTATGGAGAGAGGAACACTTCAGCAATGTGTCCAACAGAGATAAGGCAGCCGCACTGGCCAGCCTGCCCTGATAAGCCCCTAAACCCATTATTTATGAAATGATTCATTATTATGTGGCAATTTTATCGAAGGAAAGAGGAAAAATATGGCTGGGGTATATGCATAGGAATAACTCTAGAATACATGCCTTTTTGGGCTATTTTATATGCATGTGCTTAGATGCTCTTAAAAAAAGACCCTGCAGAATAGAAGTAATAAAACGCACCGTGACAGACTACTAATTCTTTACTTTATTTCACTTGGAGGTTATTATACTGGTTTTTTTTTGTGGAACACCTACCCAGTGCTTAATTAAATGTAATGAGCTACAGTAAATTGCCAGGATGCTGTTGGAGGGTGGTACACAGAGCTAAATGAGAAAGGGTATTTATAGCTGATATTTCCCATTCTTCTTTTCAGACTGTTTCTTCTAGATGCAGAGAGAGAAGAAAGGGGCATTTAATAGCATCACTGTTTGCAACTTCCTATAATAAGGATGAACTTGGCATTTTCAGACTTAACCTTCTAGGGATAATACAATTAGCTCCACATTTAGATACACATCTCTATGCACCATATATGTTGTCTTGAATTGAAGAATGGATATTGTTTTGGTAGGAACTTGACTGCATAGTTAACCAGTTGGCTGCTAGCTGGGGTTGTACAGCGTTTGTTTTCCATGAAGCACTGGAAGGGGGGGGGGGGGGCGGCTTTCCCAGCCAATCACAAAAGAGCACATTTTGCATTTGTTAAACGCCCTTGATATGTTTTGTCAATTACACATAAGAGAACAATTTCCGAGCAGCAGCTACTGTGTGCTACTGTAATACCGAATGAATGCATAGCAGTAATAATAGTAATAATAATAATAATAAAAGTAACAACAATAGTAACAACAACAACAACACTGATAGTAATAATAATAATAATAATTATTATAACAATAACACCAACACAACAACACAACAATAATAATAACATTGACAATAATAATAATATGAACAATACAAATACTAATAACAACAATAATAACAACAACAATATTAAAACGAAATAATAATTACAATACTACTACTACAACTACTACTACTAATTATAATAATAATATGGATTATTGCTGTAATTATTCCTTTTATTATTACTATCACTATTATTACAATGTATGATCATTAATATTATTATTGTTATAAAAACAATGCAAACAATAAGAGGTATTCACGATTATTGTCATACAATAACTAGAAACTATTCTCATCATTACTGTTTATAAGACATGAGCAAGCATGCATAATAACATATCAAAGTAAAGCATCACACGCATATTCTTCTAAAGAGGTTGAAGGGGGTGATGGTCCATAGCTCCAGTCCTGTTGCCCATAGCCCCATCTCTGACGAGGGTACCACCAAGAATGAATTCCCCCCCTTTCATTCAATTTTAAACCTATTATTTTGGTGGCCAGTTGCTGTCCAAAGCCCTAACGTTTCTTTCAGCAGGATGAGGGCATATTCATCACTCATGTACCCCCACATGCTATGTGCACAGTGAAAGGGTAGCATTGAGGCACAATTGCACCACCATTAATTAGTTCATCTCATGGTTGCCTAAGCCAGGCTTATCTGCTCTTGAACATGAGCTGCCATTTCCCTGCGGGGGGAGGGGAGGGGGCTGTGACACATTGCTCTGCAGCCCCTCTGACAGCAAAGGGGGTATAAAGCATAATATCAAACAATGCCAGCTCATATCCAATGCCTTATGTCTTGTTACCAACAGTGGCTGTAGTCATATTTGTGGGAGGATACAGAACAGTGCAGCTGTGGGGCAAAATACAAATACCCCTTTAACCAGAGCTTCCAGCATCAGAACAGGAGGTGGAGCCTCAGATCAGGAGGCAGGATATTATTCCGTCTTAAAAACAGCTTGTGCTAGTCTTCTAAACTTAATCATACTACTTGCTACCAAAACACCCTGTAAAGAGATTTCCTACTGTGTGTTTGTGTGTGTGTGTGTGTGTGTGTGTGTGTGTGTATATATATACTGTGATCATTTTAGTTGGGGACCCTGGTCTTTGTATTATATGAATTAGTGAATAACAGTTCACGATTCACGTTCTTTATGTCATTCAGCAGTATGGAATATACGGTATACTATACAGTAAAATACTTTGCATAGAGGACATAATACATTAGCTACCCTGTTGTTAGTTGGGATTGCAATGCACCTCGTTGTAATGTATTGCATGATTCCTTAGCACTGGAGACCTCCTATAATTACAGGGCTCAGCCATTAAGGTGCTCGGACTGGAATACAATTGGGCAACATCAATCTACAGTATTCACATATATTTCACATCAGGTGGGCTGTACAAGGCGATTTCACAAGTTCTTATCTGCCAGTTTCCAGACCATCTCTCCAACCCTAGGAGATAAAAGCTAGCTCTTACATGCTGGGGCTCCCCTGCATTTCTCCAGTTCCTTCCATTTCTTGCTTGGGCAGCTAAAATCAAATTAAACATGAAGGAGTAACCACTTGCAGCCTGCCTCAGCAGATCTTGCTTTAAAAAGTAATGAATAGTAATGAACTGTAACAGTCAATACTTTCTCATCATTAAATAGTAAGAAACCTTACTGCAACTCGTAGACTTTAATCCTTGTGCACTCAGATGTTGGATGTGTGTATGTGGGGTTTAAGAACCTTGCAGGTTAAATATGGTAAACTAATTAAGAAAATATATTATTTTTCTGCAAGAAAACAGATGAAAGTAGAAGAAACACGCATTCACTGCCAGAAGTGCAGAATGCATCATTTTGGTTCATACAAACACTGTTTTCTGCTGAAATGAAATAATAATGTAATTGCTATTTCTTTAAAAAAGTACAGTTAGTAATATTTAGTTTGCTGATCATTTTAAAACCCTAATTTAATTGATAGTCCGGATTTGATAAATCCGAGATAAGGGTGGTCCCAAGATACCTAGATAAGAGGGTTACTTATGAAGCCTCTCAGGTGCAAAAACGTGGGCAAGAAACTGAACCAAATCTATTGAAGAAAAATATTCCAATTGTACATTTTTACAGCCCGTAGACTTTAATAAATACCGCCCCTAGCATGTATTATGCTATGCAGGTAATATATCAAATAAACATAGTTGAGAGATAGGTCCACAGTCTAAGGAACCACACGCCCATTGGTCTTCTGGGGTCCCACTCTTTCTGTTTTTATGGAACAGAGTTCTTATAGCTATACTGTATTTATCTAGATCAAGGGTGTCCAACTCCAGTCCTCAAGGGCCACCAACAGGTCAGGTTTTCAAGATATCCCTGCTTCAGCACAGGTGGCTCAATCAGTGGCTCAGTCTTTGACCACTTGTGTTGAAGCAGGGATATCCAGAAAACCTGACCTGTAGGTGGCCCATGAGGACTGGAGTTGGACACCCCTGATTTAGATGTTCATATATACGAAGAAATAACACATTGAGCCATTAAAAGGTATTGCAGCCTTTATGAAATTGGATTTAGAGACCTTCGACACAATGTTTGCCATGACTGTGCTCTCTGCCAACCACATCTAATAAGCACCTACATTTTAAACTTGTCCTAAGATACACTGAACCTTCGGCAGTGAAAAAGTTAATGGCATTTCATCCATTGGGCTCACTTGCCCAAATCATGTTAAGGCTGATGTGCTAATCCAATGAGGTCTATAAAAGAGAATATTTTATATATAAAAGGCAGAGTCTACCCAAAAACTGCAAATTAAAACAAACATCTGAATTCTTAGTTTATTGTGCCACACGATTTCACTGGAGTGATATACTGTACTTGTAAAATCCTTCTGAGATAACTGACTGGTAACGGTAAATTGATAAAAACAATGGAAAATGTGCAAACTGCTTAATACAGTTTAGACCATGTCACTCAAACTCACAGCTGGCCATATTATACACACAACTGCTTATTTGTAAGCACTTTATAAATAACTATTCTCAAGCAAAGACAATTATAGTTAAATAACTGAATTCACATAAATACAAGAATATTGTTTTCAACATAATGTTAGAGAAGTATGACCATGTATAGGTGTGTGAGGTATACAATCAATAGGTAATTGTGATATTACATGCATGTAGCCCTTGTCAGGAGAATGTTGTCATGTGCATGTAATAACAGCCCTCTGAATCACTCTGATGTCACTTGCATGTTATCTCTGTGTTGTCATTCATTTAGAATCTCTCAGGCATGTCATAATCTGTCTGCATTGTTTCTGAGCATGGGCAAGTGGGGGCAGCCATGAAGGCCTGTGAAGCAGGAAAGGATATTTACAATATTAAGTATGGTCACAACTGCCTCTCTGTGATGTTTAGGTTACATCCAGGAAACACTGTCGGTTTCAGCCCAGTTCCTCTGCCCAACAGGAAATGCTAGAGATGGAACAGACTTGGCAATGTGGCTGTTATTTTTAGATTATAAGCCTTTAAAACATGACTGTTACCAATCAGACATTTTATTGGGAAATTTTCCATAAACTCTTTATTTGAATTAAACCGCCTGCATGCCTTCAAATTTATTTATATATTAAAAAAAAAAGCATGATGTGTAGTGGGAATAATGTATTTATAGCACTGGAGGTCTGTGCTTTAAAATAACCTTTTTTTCACAACCCTTATTTCTCGCCCTATAGCTACACAAATCCTGTATTTATCAGCATCTGGTGTTTCTTCTCAGTACATCACCCGCTTTATCTCCGTTTGATATATGTGGCGTTTGGCTGGATATTTGTCATTTAGGCATTGACCTTTAAACAATGTCCAAGTAGGTCAGCAATAGAATCAGCTCAGAGTTAGGTATTTTAACCCGTTTGTTGCTGGAGATGCTTTGCAATGTATAGGCATGTAAAATAATGTGAACCATACACGTATATTGTCTCTAGACCGGGTAACAAAGTAACTAAGTTTGTATCCAGTTAAGCAAAATGCTAAATATTTCAGAACACCACGTGCTCTTTTGCCAACTGATACAATTAACGGTGAGTTTATATCCAGTCAGTGGACATGTTACTGTTACATTTTTTTTAAATTGTGCTTATAAGGGTCTATTTGCAAAAATAGTTATTAGACTTGAAATATTGTAGCATACAGGGACAATGTCAAAAGGTATCATTTCAGGGTTTGGATTTGTAATGCACCTGTTCAGTACAGTTTATACTGAATAATCAGTAAGACATTTCTGTAACCTGTGCCAAATTCCCAATTTAAATTGGATAAACCACCAGTAAAACAATACATTGCAGTCTGTGGTATTTGACAATGTGCTGCAGTTTAAAAAGGTATTATCCTGCACAACGCTATATAACCTGAACTCTAAGGGAACTACCCCTAGGAACTCAAATTCTGAGGTGATTTCTAAGTATCTAGAGACATGTAATCTACCAAAGTTGAAGAGGGGGGAACTTTTAAGTCTAAACGGTAAAATAACAAATAGAATTAGCAGATGCAGTAAAAATCATGAAATCACCCAGACCAGATGGACTATCGAACATCTATTCTAAAAAAATATTTGGATGTCTTTTCCTGCAGTGTCTTTTTGGAATTAATTCTTTTCTGGAGGGAAAGGAGATCCTGGAATTCATGTCTAGAGCTAATATAGCAATCATATATACAGAAGGAAAAGATCCCCTAACCTGTTGTAGCTACCGACCAATATCCCTACTTAATTTTGGACCTTAAGATATATAGTAACATTTTAGAAAATAGGCTGAACCCGTTTCTTCCAAGGCCGATTCACGCTGACCAAGTGGGATTTATAAATGAAAGGTAGGCCTCTGATTATAAGAGGAAGATAATAAACATACTCGAACATATACATTCTACAAAGACTAAAGATATATTGTTAAGTCCAGATGCAAAGAATGCTTTTGATAGGATAGACTGGGACTTCCTAGAAGAAATAATGCATTTGAATTCACAGGCCTTTATTTTGAGGGAGTCCAAGCACTATATAGAGCCCCAATAGCAACATTAAAGATCCCAGATGGCAACTCCAAAGTGAAAAGGATTACACATGGAACTAGAAAGGGATGCCCCCTCTCACCGTTACTTTTCATCCTCTCTATATAGAGCCAGTAGGTTCTATAATTAGAGCTAGTCCAGATATACAGGGTATACAGATTAGAAATAAAATCTCTAAAATATTGCTATTCGCAAATATTATCCTTACTATGTCAAAACCTCTGATGTCGCTCCCAAACCTGCAAGTCTCCCTCTTAGAATTCCGTAACATTTAAGGCTACAACATAAATAGCTATGTCTGAAGGCTTAAACATGACTCTTCCTCATCATGAGATTAAACACTTACAACTATGTTTTAATTATAGATGGCTCGACAACCACCTTCAATATTTGAGTATCAACGTCTCCAAAAACTCACAGTTTTTAAATACAACTACGTGTCCCAATGAGATCAAATGAAAAAAGGTCTACAAAATTGGAAGTGACCAGATATCCTGGTTGGGTCAAATCACATTGATTAAGCTGAATATTCTGCCTAGACTTTTGTACCACGGCCACACTCCCAATCTCTATTCCAACTAAGGATATAAAGGATATACAAATTAAAATCTTCCAATTTATTTGGCATGGGAAGAAAATACGAGTTGCCAGATCAGTTATGCTGACTTCCAAGACAGGAGGTGGTGTGGCAGTACCAGATATCAAACGATATTACCCGGTGGCCCAACTCCACCAGATTGTAATGTGGAATGCAAACCTGAACCTCTATTGCTAGATCCAAGGTGAATCCAATATTCCAAAGCTTGGTCTTCGTGTTCCCAACTTTGGACAAATATAGATAAGCGCCCTAGATAGAAAGCCCAGAGGTTAGTGTAGTGAGGTTCACTCTAGACATTTGGAACCAAACTAAATTAAAATATAGGTTTACTTTTGTCACCATGACAACTCACTCCTATTTTTTGTAACCCAAATTTACCTCCTGGATGTGAAACAAGAGCATACGATTCCTGGAAAAATAAAAATATAGTAGACACAAGAGGCCTGATACAGAAAAGGAAAATGTACTTTGGGGAGGTATGTTGAAGATACAAAATTCCTCATTTTTTTTTATTATTTAAGTACTTACAGCTTAGACATTTTCTCCAAAAGATCTCGGCCAAATTAGAATTCCCAGAATTAACAAATTTTGAAAGAAAATGTAAATATGGAAAATATCAGAAAGATATAATTACGTAGATATGTCTAGAGCTAGAAACATATGGGGACATTTTATGCTGGTGCTATCTTACCCCCCAAAGATTGAGACAGATTTTTCATTAAACATCAGGACTTTGCTGGAGGAAATGTGAACAAGTAGGAGATATAACCCACATATGATGGATATGTCCATTACTCCAGAGATACTGGAGTATGATTCACAGCATTATAGAAGGAAATGGTAGAAATCAAAATACCTCTCGACCTCCTGATATATATTCTAGCTAAGCCAGTGGAAGACATGAATCATTATAAGTGGAGACTGATTGTACATATACTAACGGCTACTAGCGTGGTAGAACCACTTGGTTCCGTCCCAAAGAGTAGAACAAAAAAAGCTCATGGAGAAACTTACATCTTTCTTAAAGCACACAGATAAAATGATTTTATAGGACCTGGGATCCATAGATAGGGAGAGATGGTCTTGCAAGATGATTGTTCTCTTTTGCAGTCCTCTATCGTTTGCTGATAAATTAAAATGGAAAATGCTAATATAGTTAGAATTGGTTTGGTTAACCCACTGTGAGCTTTACTATTCGGCTAATTGTAAAAACATGCTATTACGAATACGGATACATACAATGTAATGGTGGCACTGGTCCCCCACCCCCTCACTCCATTTATTTCCAGAATGGGACATTTCCTCACAGCCATCTTGCCGCACGGGTACCCTCCACCGCTGCCCCATGACCCTTTATCGTCGGCCGCTTCAACGATAAGGTAAGTTTTAGGGTAGGTGGTTAACTTTATGGGGTTTAAGTGATTAGGGTATGGGGATAACTTTAGGGGTATTAGTGGATAAGGTGAGGGGGTTAAGGTAAGGGGATTTAGGGTAGATTTCCGCCTATGCATTTGTTTATCTCTTTCTACATATATGTTTATTTGCATGGGTTTCTATATAATGGTCTACATAGCCAGTCATCTTTCTATAGCCTCACTTTCTCAGCTCACTTCTATTTAAGGACTCCTGTTTAAAAAAAAAACAAAAACAAAAAATCTGGGTTTCAGTGTTTTCATTTCGTACATAAACATATACAAAAAAAAAAAAATGAACACGCATTGGAAATTGTCATTTAATCTGATTTTTTTGTTTCTATACACCCTGTGATGGCCGTGTCTCTTACCTGTGGACAGTCCACCACAAGAGGTTGAATTTAATAGGAAAGGATGCTTCATTTCTGTTTTTTAATCGTATGCAAAAAAAAAAAAAAAAACACGAATGGTTGAGGTTGGTCAGTGGTGTGTCTTCTGTGTTTTTCAATTAAAACCTAAAACCTGAATTCCTACTTACATTCCTCACTTTCAATTTCTCCCTCACTCCCATTTTTACACCATCTCATCTTTTCATGATCAGCTTTTTTTTTTTTTTTAGTCTTTTTTTGTTCCCTGCAGTCTCTAAACAACTCTTCCCCTCCCCCCCAATGGCCACATTTAACCTCCCTGCAAACAAACTCAGATTGGAGCACTCAGATTGGAGCACGCAGTGTGTTTTGACATGGCTCTATAGCCTCTCTGTTCCGGGAGATTCCAGGAAGGGGAGCCATTTCCTGGGATGACAACATTAGTGGTTTACAATAACAGATGATCATATGTGTGATGTATGCAGAGGTAATGTTCATAAGTTTATTCAAATTGCTTTTTGTTACAACTTGCAATTGTTAGCTTAGACTATTCTGAGAATTAGGCACCACTACAGCATTGCTCCTTAAAATCTATCCCAAATAAACTTCACTGGATGACATACCGTGTGTGTATCAATTAGGTAAAGACGATTCACAATTACTGTAGCCATTATACATTAGGCCATAAAATATAGCAGGCAAGGCGATATCACATGTTGCCAGTATTACAAGATCGGCACTGGTTCTTGGTGATGCACATTGTTTAAGATTTTGACCCTTGCCTTTAAGGCTCTCGCAGCCCTCCCTCCCCTTACCTTCAGAACTGCCTGATCAGCAACACCCCCAAATCCAGCCCTTAGATCCACCATCACCTTTCAACTGATTGAGCCTTTAAGGTCAATAAAGCTGGAGGGAGATCTTTTTCAAGGACTGCCCCAAAACTGTGGAATAAGCTCCCTGCAACTCTCTGAATGGAAGCAAAGCATCCTGATTTCTTAAAGTATTTGAAAACCTTCCTTTTTAAACAAGGTATCTGGTAAACTGACCCCAGTACCCCAGCAGAGAGCTTTCTTGCTCCGGTTCATGTTTTCCACTTTTTGTGTCTTTGTTGTTCCCCTATAATGTTCAGTAGGTACGGGATGGGTGTCCTCCCTAAGTTCCTACAAGTGCTTGAGTACTGAGTTTTCTTCGCGAGTAGTGACTTAGAAAAAGTCTTAAATAAATAGCAAGATGTAATTAAAGATCGACAATATTGGTTCACCCCCTCACATACGGAGAAGCATGAGAGCCCTTCCGAGCATTCTTTTATTGAATTATTATCTATGCATTTTATTCCTTTGTGTGGGGGAAAAATAAGCGTAGAATACTGCTGCAAGGTCTGAGCTGCCAATTGCTATTGTAAACAAGTTAATTTGGATGAACAGCTGCTTATTGTGGTTTCCATGCACATATTTTATACAACATGTAGATCCAGTCTCACATCACACACACACACACACACACACACACACACACACACACACTTTTTTTTCGGTTTCATGGAAAACTTATCTGCTTGTCCATCACCTGATGACTCTACTCAATGATTCTGCTTTACCCTTTAAAACCTCTCTCCATCGCTACAATGTAGTATTGTACACTAATCAGCTGCAACAAGTATAATCATTGTGATAAACATCCATGAACCGAATAGTCTGTACTTCTATCTCCAACATACGACTTTCCCCAGCCCCATCGAAATCAGCTGCGCAGCCGGACCAATCTCCACCCTCACACCTGAATGGGATGAGCTGTGCGGCTGGACCATACGATATCCCACAATGAGCAGCCACTTTACCTTTTGTCCCAACATTGCCCCTTATTCCCTCTAGATTGTAAATTCACATGCAGAGTCCTCATTACCTGTTGTATCCGTTTGTCCTTATTTGGTATGTACAGTAATATACACAACTCCATACCCCCACTGTACCACACTTTACAAAAAAAAAATACTTTGAGGGTTTAGAGTCTAAAAAATAAAAATAACGCCATCTACATTTTATATGTTTATTAAAAATATAAAAATATTAGTCACAAAAGTATAAATAAAATCAGCATTCAAGCAAGATTAACTTAAATTATAAATTTCACAGAAATATCCAGCCAACTACAAGAATGTCTTCAGTGCATAAGTACTGTACAGTTTACTGTTCAATCATACACACTAAAAACACTTTGTAAGTGCAAAATGTATGCTCAGTTATTTGAGTTGGGGATACAGTAGAAAAGTAGGTAAAACAAAGTATTGACATTAGAAATAATGGAATTAATGTTCAAACCACTAAACATAATTCCAAGTAAAAAATACAATGATATATTTACACAGATCCTTGGAAGGAAAGGGGGGAGGAGGCACAGTTGCAATGTCAGGTGGATAAAAGGTACAATTACCAGCTGTGCCAAACATTTGTCAACAAGTGAAAAGTTATGAAGCTGCGCATGTTTAAGTGAAAGTATTTGCATATGAAAGAGTAATTGGCCAAGTTTTGCTTCTCTATCTTTCACCCCTTCATTGCTGGAAGTATTTGCAACCCCTTCACAAATAGGGGTAATAGTCTACAACTGTGAATCCTTTTAAGAAAACCATGAATCTGACTAATCTACTAGTCTTATTTAAAAAAAATGTCACGTTGACATGGAGGTAGTCTTTTTCTGATAGTAGGGCTCAGTTGCTAAAAATTCTGTTTGAGAAAGAACGAGAGTCTGTGCCAGAACTTCCATAGGAAGGAAAACGTGTAAGCCCTGTTCAATTATAGGAAACGCTGTGCATTAAAAAGGACTTAGAATAGTTTTGGAAGCTGGCGAAGGCGGTTTACATCCAAGATGTCACCAACTGAATTTGGACAGTCTGTGCCTTTCTTTCCAAATGAGCTGGAAGCTTTTTCAGGAAAAAATGGTTTGTCGCCAGTATTTTCTTTCTCGGGGTGACGTGTGAATTGTGCTTTACCAGAAGAAAGGTTTTTTTTGGATTTCAAGTCTTTCTGAAATGGCACTGAAGTTTCCTCTGATAGATGTGCTGCAGTCACAGACTTTGGTGAGATCTCATTTGTAATGTTCCGTAATTTATTTGCATCTGGCTGATTAAGAAATTGAATATTGGGAGGTTTTCCTGAAAATTTAAAGTCATGCTTTGGTCTCTCACATACAGGCTGTGAGCTTTCTGTGCTGGAAGCATCAGGAAATGATCTGTTTTTATCTAGACTCTCACCCTTTGCATCACTCAGAATGTAGCCATTTTCTGTCGGTAGATCAGTTTCATCGTCGCTGCTGTCATTACTTTCTATTAGGCCATAACGCTTCATGTACTTTTTGGTTGCAAATGACATGTTGCTTGGTGAAATGAAGCTAAAACCAACCATGCTCTTTTCAGTATTTCCAGGCAAGAGATTGTGAAAGGATGAGGAATCCAGTAACGTGTTTTTGTCTGCACGGCTTTGAGAGAGCTGCGTCAGCTGGGACTCACTCAGATACTTTAGGGCTATTGCATTTGCTTCCATACTTAAGTCAACACCGTTGGGGACAAATCCACTCATACCAATATTTGTGAAGGACATGTAGTTCAGTCTAGGTATGACTGCATCAGGGTTAATGCAGGCAAGTATGCTGAGAGGAGGGGGAAAAGAAGAAAAAATATGGATTAAATTATGTACATACAATACTATTTGTTATACAATCATTGCAACACAATCATTGCAACACAAACATAATGAATAACATTTTAATACAATGACATTTAGAATATGGCTTCATTGAAATTCATCTTCCCAAACACAAAGAAAAGTTACCTTGCAATATCTGCAGTATCTGTATTTTTCTTCTTCATTTCTGATGTATTCATGTCAACATTCACTCCAAGGGTCTTTAGCTGCTTAAGGGTTGCCTTTAACACATCGTTTTGGTCACTCAGTCGCGGATTTGATGGACACTTTTTCTTATCAGAAGAATAGGTACATGTTAGGGATCCATCTATTGCACTGTATTCTGAACAAGACTCTTCATCCACTGCTGGTGACGTCTTTAACATATTGTTTACTTGACACTAAAAAACAAAAACAAAAACTTATTTTCTGGACTTATTTGAAAAATTCAAACGACACGAAGACTAGATAATGGTGCTTACCAGCAAATCCTGGTAAAACTTCTCTGGACGAACACAAGGCCCCGATTGCCCCAATGCTGCTGTAACAAGGTTGTCCGTGCCTTCTGGTGGTGCAGCGTGTGTGTTGACACTTACAGATGACTGATCATGTTGAAACACAGGAGAACCAGGCTGATTGCTTACATGAGCAGCACTGCCAAACAAACATGGAGAAAGTGTAATGTAGAACAATTTAAAGTGGCCTATTCTTTGTAGCATTTCAAACAAATGTCTGCTTTGTTTATAAAAAAAAATAATTAAAAAAAATATATATATATTCCATTGAACATTCATGGAAATGCAGGGCCTGTTCATTAAGATCCCAGCACAGGAGGGAAGGGGAAAAAAAAGGAACTTGGGCCCTGACCCACAAAAGGGTGCTGAAAAATAGCAAAGGTTTGCTAAAGTTTTCACACCCTTTTGTGTATCCGGGTCTTACTGTGCAGATACCTTAATATAAAGTATGAAAACAATTCATATTGTCAACCATGGATAAGATACAGAACACATTTAAGAAATTGTAGAAACAAAAAAAAAGTTTGGTCTTTACAAGTTGTTAAAAAAAAAAAAAATAATAATAAAACTAATGGAAGTTCTTAAACTTATTAATCTGCAACCAACATAAGGAAATTTTAGGACCCACTTTACACATTTCCTTAAGTTAGCCAGTGCCAAGTACTAGTGACGTGCCGGTACCCGACGCTTTTTCAGCTAGCTACCCGGACCTGGAAGCAAGGGGCTGGGACTGGCACCGGGTCAGAACCGGGCCCAGGTAGCCGGGTAATTTCAGAGTAGATGAAAATACTTCAACATTTACCTGCAGCCGGCGACGGAAGGTGGTGAGGAAGACCGCAGTGACATCTGTGAACAGCAGCAGACGTCCAGGTGGGTGGGGCAGCAGCAGAAATCCGTGTTCAGTCGGCGGGAGTAGCAGGAATACAGCACACAGTTGATGCCAGTGGGAGCCGGGGAACCATGTGACCGGAGCAGGAGCGCTCCTATTGGACAGCCGGCTCCACCCTGGCTGACCAATAGGAACGCTCCTGCTCCAATCACATGGTTCCCCGGCTCCCACCGGCATCAGCTGTGTGCTGTATTCCTGCTGCTGCTCCCAGATGTCGCTGCAGTCCTCCTCACCCTCAGCAGCGATCTTCTCACCCTGCAGGTAAGTGCCGTCCCAATAGTTTATTTTGCCCGGGTACCTGTTACCCGGTTTTCGGAAAATTTAGGACCTGGTACAACACTACCAAGTATTAATCAAAAAAAGGAGTGACAAAGACTAAATATCATCAATATTGAAGGAATTATTTACATGCTTTCCTCAAAAGGAGATGCATAAATCATAAATTTGATGTTAGATATCCTGAGAGAGGATATAGATTGTTATATTTGTGCAATAAAACATTCAACTTGAAAGAACGGAATACAACTATGCTGCAATATAATAAAAAGAAAGAACTCAGTTGAAGTAGCACTCAATTATCAATGATGATTAGTGTATTGATTAAAAATAATCTTTATTATTCAATTTAAATGTTAAAATAAATGGTGTACAAAGAAAAAATAATAATCTTGACATGAATATGTCAGATATCTGGGGCTGTGCCAGTAGTAGCGGATCGGTACATAAGGATAGACCCCTATTGTCGGTCTAAGAATAGCAGTGTCTAGTTGCTTAAGTTGGTAAAAGTAAGTAATTACACTCCCCCTTGGCCAAGGTGAGGAGTATAGTGATGTGGAACTACAGATGATAAATCTCGTCAGCTGCTTGTATGATATAGTTTAACACAGCAATTTGGGCTGTAGTGATATGGTATGTCGTAGTTCAACGCCACGTTGCTATGCAGATGGAGGAGCAATAGGGTGCAGCCTTGCTGCTTGTCCTCAGTATATAGATGTATAGCTAAAGTTCCTGGGCCCAGGAGTCTTGATAAAGCAGCAGACGCGAAACGATCGTCGACTAGGCTTTTTAAATTGTAGCAGTGTCAGCTTTACCTTACTTCAGTAGTGGTGGACTTTATTATTACTATGGCTGCGATATTGAGGTGAATGGTTTGGAACGCCATCATTATAGACAATACAGCTAACCTAACACTCCACTGCAACACCTATTGTAGTGACTAGGAGCGGAACACACCTGTGTGCAACTTTGTCCAAACAGAGCCAAACAGCTGATACACAGGTAGTATCCTACATCCGCAATTCCTACTGCCCTGATAACATTTCACTGCTATCTAACTGCCCCTGATGGTAACTGCGACCACAGGGGGCTCAGAGCAAGGGGCTGTATACAGTATATGGCTAAACTTTAGCTATACATCTATATACTGAGGACAAGCAGCAAGGCTGCACTCTATTGCTCCTCCATCTGCATAGCAACGTGGCGTTAAACTACAACATACCATATCACTACAGCACAAATTGCTGTGTTAAGCTATATCATACAAGCAGCTGACGAGATTTATCATCTGTAGTTCCACATCACTATACTCCTCACCTTGGCCAAGGGGGAGTGTAATTACTTACTTTTACCAACTTAAGCAACTAGACACTGCTACTCTTAGACCGACAATAGGGGTCTATCCTTATGCAGCGATCCGCTACTACTGGCACAGCCCCAGATATCTGACATATTCATGTCAAGATTATTATTTTTTCTTTTTTCTTTGTACACCATTTATTTTAACATTTAAATTGAATAATAAAGATTATTTTTAATCAATACACTAATCATCATTGATAATTGAGTGCTACTTCAACTGAGTTCTTTCTCTTTCGGTTTATTGCAAATACAATTCTCAGACAAGCACCTTATCTACACCATTAAAAACTTACCTGTTAGCTGAGCAGAGGTTTACTTTCCTTTCCCACCCCTCCCATACTTTTCCCATGGTATATATGCTGCAATATAGCCATTACAAATGTTTCCCGAACATGTAAGTACATAAGTACAACGCTGAAAATCTGTTAAGTTAAATATAGATTGCTGTGAGCACACCACATTAGCGCTCCAGCAGCAAGAGCTTCACAAATAGATTCGTATTTTACACATTTCTGATCTACCTCAAGCAAAAATGGAAACACAATGGAGACTTTACTGAGCAGGTTAATAAATAAATACATTTATATGTATCCACCCCGTAAAACGGCTTGACAGATGAGAATCCAAACCGAAAATAAACATTTCAAGTTTAAAAAACAACGCAAATCTGCCCATCTCAACTCTTGCAAGCATTTTTAATACCGGTACTTTTAAGGGATGCAGTTATTGGAAAATTACTTTGACATTAAGTTTTTTTTACCTTAAAGAAGCAGCAGCAGCAGAAAGGTTGTTGCCACCGTCTGTAATCCGGCTGTTTTCTACAAAACTGCAAATGTCAACAGCATTTAAGGAGGAAGCAATACTTGTATGGCTTGTATCTTCATTGTTCACAGCAACACTTAACATGTTAGAAAGCGTAGTATCATCTTGTTTCACCACACAGTCTTCTTCCTCAGAACATTGCGAGTTCCAAAACAAACTCGCCCCTTCAAGAAAAGTAAAAAAAAATTTAGTACAATTTCACACGTGGTCTGAATTTGAAAAATATAATTAGCAATTTAACTATGATCAACTACCATATTGCATTTGAAATTATACCTCCTTAGGGTACATCATGGTTAATGTCAGGAACCATGCAAATAAGTTAACTAACATTTCCCGAATTTCTACTTGAGTTATAGCAAAGCCCTCAATTCTGGGACATTCCTACAGAGATCTTGGCTCCTGAAATAGAGGTTGCTACCAAACAAAACCGGTTGCAATTCTGGTATTACAGAAAAGATTTCTCCATAGTGCCACCTGCTGGTCATGTATTATATGTCTCAATTTACCATTTTTTTTATACTGTTGGTGTAGTGTGCAGTTGTAGTAGCCATGTTGTAAAACGAGGTTCTGGGGCAACTCCGATGTAATGGATTTCTGCTTTACAAAACACTTTACATAATTTTACCGCTGTAAAAAAAAAAAAAAAAAAAAAATGAAAGTTACCTGTACTGACTGCAATGCTCACACTTTGTTTCCTTTCTAGCCCTGAACAGGATTGCGTTTCTGTGAAAACAGACGCGGTTTGCTTCTGTGATGAACCAGTGGTGACAGAAGTCTTCAAAAAAGACTGAGCAGTCTGTGCTTCCAGCAAGCGCTGAATCTGTAGAGAGAAATAGGGAACATAAAAACAAAAATTATATACCCGAATCCTTGTCTCCCCCCCAACCTATAAATTTACCATTAAAACGAAGGATAAATATTTGTTACTACAATCATACAAACTAAATGTCGATTCATACTTTGTGCCTAAATAGATGGCTAGTTATAGTATAGTATGTCGAAGACATTTTAAATTGCTTGCACATTACATTGCTAATCATGCCAAAACACAGCAGAGAATAATAAAGGCATATCTTGAAAGTGGTGGATAAGCTTGGATTAAACAGTCACAAACCTGAGCTTGCAGCATTTTTAGTTGTTTGTCTTGCTCTGCCAAGAGCAGATATGCTTCCGTAGACAAGCCCAACATTCCATGCACAGGGGGCACCATTGGAGAAGGTATGCATGAGTGAGGGCTACATGGGTTTGTTGGCAAAGAATCTCTTCTCCCTGGTGACAATATTAAATGGTCTAGAGGAGGAGAACAGTGCCCCACTTTACTGCTATGGCCTGTACTTTTTGGGCAGCTGGTAACACAGACTGGGCTGCAGAACACACTTGGACAAGCCATATTTTGATGACAGGCAGGGTAGATACTCTCAAGCGGCTCTGACTGATTCTGCATCGTCTGCTGGCCTACTGTACCCATGCCCGGCCAAGAACGTGTGGAATGGCATTGGGTGGGAACACGACTGTGACAACAGTTGCAAACATTGGTTTGATAAATGGGTGCCAAATGAGGAGCGGATTTTGGTGCTTCTGCCAGATGCCTTGACCGAAGTGGGAATGTAGCATTATGGTTGAGACACTGTGAAGTAGAAACCCATTTGGTAGAAGATGTAGATCTCCGGATTGGTGGTGGACCTTGACGAACTATGCCCATGTTGCCGTTTGGGTCATGTTGTTCAGATGATCCTTTGACCTGATGTACAGAAATGTCAGGGGATGATCCACTTAGAGGTGTGGAAGGTGAAGATGAGGAAGATGATGCAGAGTTTTTTCGTGTTTGGTTGCCGGATTTCGGGCGAGTTGGCTGTCTTTCTGCTGGAGATGACTTCCCTTTGGCAGGTTTCATTGTCGGTGCCATGGAGTTCAAGGGAGTTAGAATGGCTTTTAAAAAAGAAGGATCTCTCGCATGGTTTTCAAAGTGTTGCTGCTCATTGCTGGCATAGGATGCGAGATGATCATTTGCACAGTTTGGTGTTAAGGACGGATTATTTGTACTATTCCCATTTTCTGAATTCTGAGATACAGATTTTGATTCTATGAAGCTTCCAAATACCAGAGAAAGTTCAGGAACAGATGGATGGATCCTAGTTACCTGAATAAACAGAATTACAATATATTCAGATTTTTATCTTCCATTTTGGTTTATTACCAAGTTGCTGTGCCAACATGGTGTAAGCACACAAAGTATTCATTTACTTAATAGTCTCCTATGCAACATACTGTAGTTCAAAGGTTGACTAAAATAATATGTGCATTATTTCATAATAAAAAGGAATAAAATACAAAAGAATACAAAATATACTCAGGTCAGTTTTTTTTATTCACCTACACAAAACCATATCTGTGCACATTATGGATAGGCAGCCCAGTGCTAATAAAGGCAAAATAAACACAGCCAGAGTGATTGGGTAATGCACATGCAAGTTGCTGCTTTTTTTATTAAAAAAAAAAAAAAAAAAAAAAAAAAAATAATATATACACATATATATATACACATACATACACACACATACACACACACCTTTTAGATCTACTCTCCATAATACTTCAATATTGATGTGTCATATTCCATTCCTATGAACAGCCCTTAAACAGGCCGTTGGAAATGTATTAAAAATGGTTTCTGTGGAATGCCGTAAACAAGAAAACCACACAACCACTTCATATTAATGGATTGCCAAAAATGATTTTATAAGCATTACTCAGTATGGATTCAATAATCTAATACCTGCAACCTGCCCAAGGCCTGGTAAGTAAGTTTCAACTTTGTCTTTCAACTATCAAAAAAAAAGTTTAGATCATTGAAAAATATATATATATTTAAATCTGAATGTTTTACCTGCTGGGTTGAAGGGTGCGGACAAGGAGATGGTCTAGGAGAAAAATCTTCATCTTCTACTCCTGAGTCATGGTCACTTATTGATAATTTATTGGGAGACACACTGTTTAAAAAATAAATAAAAACAAAATGGAGACTGTAAAAAGATTTTTAAATTGGAGGGTCATAAACTAAGCAGATACCCCAAAATTAAGCTTAATTACTATTGCAAATTTATTACATTCAGTTACTGTTTGTATACATTCTAGGATGTGCAAGAACCCAATTTATTAGTTTACAGAATACATTTTTGTATTTCTAATTTCACATCCATTTGAATTTTAAGCACCAAATTATTTGCTCTTCAATATTTGTATAGAATTCAAAACCACTAAGCTTAGAGAATAAAATCGGTTTGTGAAAGAAATGATCCAAAATAAACTGTTGGCCTAATTTCAACTAGGTCTGGAAGGTCGGGGTATAAGTAAGTAAACTTACACTGTGGCAGAAATCCTCTTGGAAGCCTCATTCAAAAAGTCCGTTTCTGAATTCTGGCTTTGGGTAGCAAGCTCAAACTGAATGTGTTTTTTATTTGAAGTGTTAACATTCTGAAATAAAAAATATAATTTTTTTTTGTTGAAAAGTTGGTATTTTAAGTTCTAAAGAAAAAAACAAGCCGTTAAAAAAAAAAAAAAATCACAAATAAAATATGTATTGTGTATTTATAGAGTAGTATCACTTGAGGTAAAAATGAAAAGTGTTTGTGGTGTCAAAAACAAAACTTACTTTAAAGAGATGTAGGGCTTCTTCACTGGTTAGCAACTGAAAACCAAGTTGATCATGTCCACTGCAAGGACTACATTCATACATTTCTGGCTCCTTGTGTGTTAGGGAATATAGCACGATAAGAAAGCTTCCAGACTCTGAAAGTACCCTGTTGAGAAGAAAAAATAAATAAGATCCATTACTCAGGCATCAGGGAAACCTATAGAGTACTGTTATTCTGGTCATTATATGAGGAACCACTCATTTTAAATGTATTACAAAGTAATCCTGTGGATCATTAGTTTGTATAAAGGATGTATTTTATAGGAACTGGAGAAGTCAGTGGAATTAAATATTACTGTGTATAAAACATAAGTGGCAAAACTATTGGGTGCACGAGTTCCTCCTTTTCAGACAATGCCAACATCTTACAATATACGTATGCCGCCTACCTTTCATTAATAGAAGAACTGAACATGTATCGCAGAGCACTAGACCACACCTGTGGGCTATGTATGTGAGTAACCCCACTCAGCCAGCTGTTCAAAAAGGAAAGCATACAGTAGTGTCAACAAGAGAGCTTTAGTCAGTCAATGCTACCGTCATGCTAAATTAAAGAAACAAAATCAACTATGATTGTGCATATTTAGGCTTTTAAACAGATTTAATTGTGACGATAATTTTTAGAAAAACTTCACATTTTAATGGAATAGATGAAGGTCAATAAATGTAGTACAAAAAAAACAGAGAATAAGTGTGCTACTACAATTTAAACACTCTTACACACCACCCCAGTGAAAGTAATGTGATCAAGGTGATAATGTAATTAAAATACTTAGTGAAAATCACGAGAGCATCTGCAGCTGTGGAGTGGGGGTGGCTCATACACCCCCCGAGCTAGTACAGAAAAAAACCCACAAAAAAACAGCGCACAACGCTCATTGTGTATTAAAAATATATAATGTGAAGCACAATAAACGGCAAGTAAACTGCGTACATCAAGGATGAATTAATGAAGCATTTCAACTTGTCCCTTGAAATGCTTCATTAATTCATCCTTGATGTACGCAGTTTACTTACCGTTTATTGTGCCTCACATTATATATTTTTAATACACTTTGAGCGTTGTGCGCAGTTTTTTTTGTGTTTTTTTCAATAAATGTAGTACAGTATTTAGGGAAAGGATGACGCTGATCCTTCATACAACATAAAGATGTTTATTTATTTTTTTTACATTTGTAAATAAAAATAAATTCATGTAGTCTATTCCAAAATAAAAAACTAGATGTAACTATTGGACTTACATTCCAACAAGAGGTAACGTATAAACCTTAGGATCAGATTCCAGAACGAGTAGTAGTTTTCGTGTTTGATCCATTGTCAGATATCTTTATTTAAAAAAAAAAAAAAATTGTATGTTTTGATATACAATAAAAGCTTACACATTGTAGAAACTAGTCATACAATAGATAAAAGCATAAGACAAATCATAAATACATTTATATTTGAAACTTCGTTAGAGATCAAGACGCACATACTGTACCAAAGCGACAAATTAAAGTCATAACATACTCTCCGAATGCAGTGGTCACTGCAAATATTGAACTAATCGAGGTGCTCTGGGTAAGTTACTGCTCATAAAACGCATGGGATAAAGAAATATTCCATATCAGGGCTCAAAGTAGCACAAACAAATGTTTACTTTTATATACCCAGACAACAAATGTAAGTTTTAAATACAAGTAAACACTAATAGCATTGGAAAGTTCTCCAATAGTGATGCATCTATTAAATGTATAATCAGATTAGTAAAATATACCACAATATAATGTGGGGCAGAATATAGTCACTGGAGTCAAAATAGGCATGTGACTGGTTGGATTCTAAGGACCCGGGTACTAACAAAATCGTAATGCATTATTATAGCAGGTTACAGAACATTGTTCTGTACATGGACCCAAACCAAAAGCAGAATTCCAAAAAAGTGCTCCTGTTAGAGTGAGGACTTCCAAGGAGAGGTCCTTGCAGCCGGGACACCAATATGGAACATGCAGCTCCGTGGATAGATTGTTACATGGAAGAATGTGTACCACACATGCAAGGCTGAACTTGTATCTTATACATAGGCAATCTGCTAAGGCAGGAGCGGCCAACTCCAGTCCTCAGGGGCCACCAACAGGCCAGGTATTTCAGATATCCCAACTTCAGCACAGGTGGCTCAAACATTGACTGAACCGCCTGTGCTGAAGCAGGAATATCTTGAATACCTGGCCTGTTGGTGGTCCTTAAAGACTAGGAGTTGTCCACTCCTGGCCTAAGGGAAATATAAAGACTACTTTCTGTGACTGTTCACTTGATATTTTGACCCGAGGACGTTGGGATGTTTCATTTTTTTCAGAATTCGGTTCCGGTTTGGGTCTTTGTACTGAGCAATGCTATGTAACCTGCTTTGTAACATTATGATTGTTAGTACCTGGGTTCTTAGGCATGTGACCGGTGGATTCTCTCTTGACTCCATGGTGACTATTCTGCCCCACATATTATGGTATATTTTACAAGATGTGATTATATATTTAATAGCTACATCATGATTGGAGACATTGTTCCTATCTTAATATCTCATGTGTTGACTTGATATTCTTTTTTTGTGCACTCAGGTGTGCCCATATATGTGATAGATTTCTTTATTGTTCAAGTTGACATATTTGCATCACTAATAAAAGCTTATAATCAAAGCGTCATGGGGGCCTATGCAGAGAGCAGCGCTATTTCGAAATTCGCCATTTTTTGGAGAAAATCGCGCAGAAAGCAGCAGAAAATGGCGAGTTCCGAAAAACGCGCCAATTTTTCTTTTCTATTTGTAAAACTCGCCTCGCGGCTGGCGAGAACCTCAATCTCGCCAGTTTTAAAAATATCCGTATGCAGAGAGGCGCGAACGGCATCTAGCGGCTGTTCGCGCCAATAAAATGGCGCGATTGTCTCCTTTTTGCCTCGCCAGAAAAAACTGGCAAGAAGCTGCCGCTCGCGGCCATTGCAAAGGGAAAAAAAAAGGCGCGAATTTGTTTTTACACGTTTCTGAAGCGCGCATCTCGCCAATTTAAACTCTCCACACGCATCCATGTTAAACATAGCAGAATTCGCACTTTTCTGCATATGGAGAATAAAACTCTCCAAAAAAGCTACTTTTTAATAAATTCGCCAATTTTAAAATTCGCTGCTCTCTGCATAGGCCCCATGGTTGGGAATAAAGAAATAAAAAGTACATTTGAGATCTCAGTGCTAAGCCAGCAGCATTAACCACTGGCTTTATTGCAGGTGGTGAAGGGATGGGGTGGTGAAGGGATGGGGGGGTGGAGGGGGTATATCAATTCATGTTCACATACTACTTAAACGCCTTCCGATCATGGTGAGAGTTCCAGAGATCGGCTGCTGTTGGGAAAGTGCTGCAGCTTGAATTATCTCAATACAATTTAGATAAAACACTTTTAATGTAAGGAGTTATTGAGAAAGACAAATATGAAGCGATACATTAACAAAACTCAAACAGCCAAACACATTTAACATATGTAAAATATATATTTTTTTAACTGACTATGACCACTGAACACCATATAAAACGTGTGGTAAACCGCTGCATCAAAATATTGTGAAAGAGTCTTATAATTATCCATGCAATAGTTATTTTTAATTTAAAGAAATGTTAATATAAACATTTAAGTGCTATATTAGGGAAATAAGTAATGGTTTTGCAGATGAAAATATTTGACAATCTAAATATACCAATATTTTATGCAAGATCAATTCATTTCCAGTCACCCCAATTGGAGCAGAATGATAGGAGTTTTAGTATCCAGGGCAATATTGTCTGAGTTACGATTACTTTGAAAGTGAAAAAACACAAACTTTTCACTTCGTCTGTTTGCAGTAACAATGCCATACTGATGCATTCAATTTACCTTACTTCAGTGGGCGAGACAAGCATTTGGAGAATGGAAACAAAACGAGTACCTTTTCAAAATTTACTTTGCAACAATGGTCAGAACACAAGCATTTGAAAAATGGAAACAAAACTAGTATATATTTCGATATATTAAAGAACACTCAGAAAAAAGGCGCTTACCCGCATTTGTGTGTTCCTTGAAGCTGCGCAATATTATTGTGGCTGCTCAGGTTTCTAGCTAGAGCCGTGGGTATAATTGGGACAGGCTTTATGGGAGTGCTTTCAAATGTATTTGCTACAGTAACAGCAGACCAGTGCAGATCAAAGTGAAGATTGTCCATGCTTTCTGTGTAAGTGATATGAGCTCTTACAGTAAGCAATTTAGAGAGATCCAAGGCTTCTTTGCTGTCAAGATGGCTCTGCAGGCCCTTAAAACAAAATAAATATATATATATAAAAAGCATTTCTTTTTCATCTGCAAAACAATACAATTAAGGACCAATGCTTGTAATTTTCCACTACTGCTTTCTACTTGACATTCGGAAATACAGCAACTACATGAGCTTCGTACCTAAAATACATTTTAAAAAAAATGATATCCCTCCACAAAACAAATGCAGATCCCAACCAACAGAAAATCAGACTTCAACAGAACAGCAAAAATATATGCACAAGGCATGTGTGACTATATAGTAACCTGGGCAGTTAAACATTGAAATCTATTTGTAGCTTATTGCAATTGTAGAAATGCCACTTAGCAAACGTGCATTGAAACTACAACACAGGACAAAAAATAAATAAAAAATACATCTCATTGCTCAAAAAATAAAATTCAGGGTGCCAAAAATTGTGGAGGCCATATGTACAGTGCCCAGTCATGCAACAGCAGGTCAACCATTTAACACATTCCATAGATTAAGATTCATATAATACACAAATTCCTGCCATTCAGTGCATATTACTTTTCTTGAACGTGGCATGCGTAGAGCTCTTTGATAACTGAATACGTTATGAAGCAGCGTACGTTTTGGGGTGCAACTGAGCTACACATATGAAGAAAAATAATAAATAAATAAAATAAAAAATCGGCCAACTACAAAATCTGACTTGGAAATGATTCTCGTTTTAAAAGGTTTGCCAGCAGATCGGGAGCTTTTCCACTCCCAAACCTCCTCCTAGAGTATTTCTCGCTCATGTGAGGGTGGCTAGAACCAAGTTCTCGCATTTAGAAGGTCCACAAAAGTGTAGGATTAGCCTACATGAAGTGATGACCTTTTAAGTGGGACAGCACCTTTATAGACTGATCATTGCGGTGTTGTGCATTGTTTTGTACAGAAATAGCCACAAAGGCTGTAAAATGTTCAAATCTGACGAAAAATAAAATACAATCAGAACTAAACATTTGTACAAGATTTCTTCCCCACCAGTAGTTATGTATTAAACCTATTGTGAAGATAACAATTAGCAGGTTTTGTAATTTGCTGAACTAAATAGATCTTGCTTATATCCACACAATTTTATTGCCAATGATATTTTAATTAACAACTGTGTGATGTATGATGCCCTGTATTTTAGCTGGGTGAATCCTGGCGTGTACAAAGACCTTATTTAAAATATCATTGATTAACTGAAGATAACCTTCCGCTCACTCTTAGATCGTTTATATTATTAGTATAGTGAAATACTTGGGGGCATAGGGAGAAAAAGACTACATAATTAATAACTTATTGTGTGAGGTATAGCTCTCGCACTAGGTCCCTCTGTATTGCACTCAAAGTACATATTCGTGTCATTTAATGTGATGAAATCATCAGGAATTAATTATTCATATAGAACAAGGTATCAAATACACCTTATATGTACCACTGACTTGAAAAGGAATTTTTTTGGAAAAATAATAACGTTTTATTAATCAACAACGCTCGTGATATATTTACAGTGATCGTTAAAATCAAAATCCCCAAATAAGGAGCATATCAAAACAACTGACCATTGATATTAGTCCCAGTAATTTAATAAAGACACACCCTGCATAGATCAGGATATGAGATACGAGATATGATTATTTCAGTTAATCAATTATTTTTTAAATAAGGTCTTTGATGTACACGCCAGGATTCACCCAGCTAAAATACAGGGTATCATACATCAATCCTGTGTTAACCACTAGGGACCTGAATGACCGTTAACTCGGAATCACAGTACCGTATCATGTACCAGAGCTTAGGGCTGTTCTATACTGCGCGCGCGCGCGGAAGTTTTAGTTGGCTGAGGATAGCCAATCATTCTATAATAGGGCTGCGCGCACACGGCAGGGAGCTTGGAGCTGACCGACGAGGGAGAAGATGAGGAAATTAATGATTTTACGCCGCTACTGGCGCTGTAATGTATGTATGTGTATCAAAGTTAAATAAAAAGATAATTTATCATTTTTATTTTAAAAATATTATACACACACACACACACACACACACACACACACACACACACACACACACACACACACACACACACACACACACACACACACACACACACACTTTTTCTAAATTTAGTGAAAACAAGACTAATATTTTTGCATAAAAACTTTGGAACAGGCTGCCATAGATTTACTCCCTCTGGAGTAAAAATACTCCTCTAAAAATGAGGCACAATCTGAGAGCAGAGCGATGGCTGACAGCCTCTACCTCGGTGGGCCAATTAAGAGGCCTAGGCAAGTTATACTGTAGGCGTCTAAAAAAGGCCTCTACATGGGTCAATCCGACTTCTGCTTTTGAATACACATCTACACAAGATTTACCTTAAAAGATGATGTCAAATCTTCATGAGAATTTACCACACCGTTTCCTGAAGTTCCTCTGGTGCCAACAGAGCAAGGAATAAGAAAATCTCCAGGAAGAAGAGCAGTGGGAACTTTTTCTAAACTGCCAGATGTGTCACGACCAGGATCAAAGCGATCAATAGTTAAAGTTGCACCTTCTTCATCTGAAGTGAACAATCAGGGTAGCAAAACATAGGTATTTGTTTTATTTGAACACAAAGTACAGATAGAATCAGGATATTAATAATGGGCAGAAAGTGAATTGACCCAATTTGCAGAGGGCTAAAAAGGGTACTTGTGTGACTCGGTGAACCCCCGCAATAAACAATCTGAATGGCAGCTAGAATATGGGAACAATTTGAATCTTACTGATCTCCATTTATTTATGCAATAGGAATACTGCACTCCCTCTCCCTCCATTTTTTCTCGTGTCCTCTGTACAACCACTTACATATGATATACGTTATGAAATAGACCCCCAAGTGCATGTTTAAAATAAACACCAACTTAAATTGTAAGCTCTTTGGGGCAAGTATTCCTTTTCCTAATGCTACTTTTATTTCTCAAGCGCCTATTCCCAATGTGCGCTATATTATGTCACATGTATTACAGCTGTGAAGCACTATGTACAGAAATTACACTATATAAAGTTATACATACAAATATGTTTTTATTTTGAGTACATAGAAATAACAGAAATTAAGATACCTTGATCCACAGAAAGAGTCCCAAGTAAGAAACAGGAAAATAGCTTTCTTTCTGTTCTAGCATGCCGATAGGAAAGACGCAGAGCCTTTTCAGCAACCAGCAGCCTGGGATTTCTGAGAACAAAGAAAAGCCTGGTTGGAGCATTTTGGGTGATGATTGAAGCAAACAGATTGGCTGGCGATGTTGGGTATTTGGTTGATTATCTTCAATTTATATAATCTGAGCACCATGCAAATGAATGGAGTTTTTTTTTTGCCAAATCATAATACTAGTGTACCACAGTTAACAGTTCGACAATCAGGGAATAGATTTATATTGTAGATTACCATTGGCAGTAAAATACAAATCATTATGAGTTTGAAAAATAAAATTAAAAAAAAGTTAATGTAGCTTTAAAGGAGGTTTTATAGAACTTGTAATTATGTATTTGGCCATATTTTAGAATATTTTACCACAACTTGGTTGAAAATTGGATATTATAAGTACCTGTAATAGCTGAAATGTAAGCCAATGGCATCCCCCATGGGTGTTGAGTCCCAAAGCACAGTTTTAGATGGAGGGAAGCTGAAAGGCATCATCTTAGTTGATGCATTCCTGAGAGAAAAAAAAAAAATAAGCTGTTGCTTTTGAGAGATCTTAAAGCTGCAGTTCAAGCAATATCCTACTGTACATGTGTTTTAATATTTTTTTAATCAGTTTGGAACTATTTTCTATTTTTCTTTTGAAGTGAAACTTCTTTAGCGGCACCAACCACGAGGAAAATTCAGTGGCAGTGAATGGAGTTGATGGAAACGATGGAGACGGAAGTGACTGCTGACAGAAGAGGCCATCAGCAACATCAGTGTTGCCAGCTTCCACCAGCAGGAGTCACCGGAGAGCGAACACACACACACACACACACACACACACACACACACACACACACACACACACACACACACACACACACACACACAAACGAACTGCCGAGCACACCCCCATAGTTCCGCTGAGTGGGGGCTGCTCCGGGCGGGGGGCTCAGACAGACCCCCCCCCGCTCCCCGGCAGAAAGCACCAGAGAGAGACTCACACTGACCGACACACAGAATTCAGTTACGATAAATGTAGAAGTGCAAATAGCTAAAACACACGTTCTAAGTCAAACTTATTTGCGTTTTGGCACCGAAATTGTGTTTTGATCAATAATTAAAAACATCACCATTACAAATACAATTTCTGTGAAAAAACAGCGACAAAAAAGACAAAGAAGTTTCACTTAAAATATGCGTGATCGCACCACACACAACTTTTTATTGTTGGTACCTAAGTCCACGTTTGCACCTGCCTTCTAAAATTATTACTACTTTTTACAGTGGTCTAGGAGCTGTCAGACACAGTTGATCGTTAGTCTTGCCCTACCCTGTGCATCTCAGGAGGTAGGGGTAAAATTAATGGAGCTCAGCAGAACCCCTGCATCAAATCGTGTACGAAAAAAAAAAAAAAAAAAAAAAAAAAGAAGACCTTGATGGAAGGAAGCATCCCTTTAATTGCACGGAAATTAGTAGGACTTAAAAGTAGAGTTGAAACCAAAAGCATTATACATTTGCTATGCAATTTTTTTTCTGGCACAAGCACACCCTTATAGATGTGTAGGGACAGGCAGGTGACCTCAATCCCATATATCAAGCAAGGGAACCTTCTTACTAACTGAAGTGTTTATATGTGGCAACAACATACACATAAAAAAGGGGGGGAAAGTACTGAGGGAACACTGGGACATGAGAGCAATGGAGGTAAGTGGGCTAATGCAAGATATAGGGATAGGTGAAAAATCAGTAACTTTACCAGAATAGGAGAGGTAACTGCTCAAGATGGCTGCTGGTACTAAGAGACAGCATACTGGTCTGATGGGAAATTTACTGGGACAATACCACCTGGCAAGGGGAGGGGGAGCAGTCCATCTTGGTAAAAGGCAGGGGGGTTGCCAAGGCAACTGGCTGAAGCCAAGAAACCCACAGGGGTCGCAACATTGTTGCAACCGCTAGGCTAAGGAGTGCTGGCAGCCTGAAGACAGAGAAAACACAATCCTGTTCCAGGATACAATGTGTTTTTTTTTTTTAAGCAACTTAAACATATGTAGTGGAGTTTCTAACTGGTACAGCGACCTCCCACCATCTGCCTTTTATGAGACCTCCATGTGCCAAAGGTTCTCCAAAGAATAAGCAATTTATAGGACATGTTAGTACTAAATGAATTATAGTAAGTGCTTCTAAATCCACAGGCTTGGCCTCATGCCACTTTGACAGAGGAGTTCAACAGGGATAAAAATGAAAATAATTAATATACAACAATAAAGTATCTTATGTATAAGGGCTGTGATATAGTGGCCGCGCGCGCGGCACTTTTAATTGGCTGAGGTTAGTCAGCCTTTCTATAATAGGGCCGCGAGAGCATACAGAAGTGAGCGTGGAGCCAGCCGACGGGAGAAGATGGGGAAAAGAATGAATTTGTGCCGCTACCGGCGCTGTAATGTATGTACGTAAAAGTTAAATAAAAATTATTTTTATTGTGCAATTTAAAAAAATAAATAAAAAATTATCATTTAATTTATTATTAAACACACACTCAAAAAGCGTGCGTCACGCGCCCGCACCTACTATAGGACAAGTCGAAAGAAGGCTCCAATTAACAGATCCACCTGTCAGTGTGCATACATGTGCTATTCAGTCCTTCTGAAACACAACACACATTTTACAATAACCAAGAAGCATTCTTGCACAATATAGATGTTCATGTTTATTTTGCCTTTTTGATTTATTTAGAAATAATTGTTTTGATGCAGGAAACAACTTCAGTGAATTCCAAAAATTGAAATCTTTATTATTTGTACAAAATAAAAAATGTTGGTTCATAGGGATTCCGTCAAAAATGTAAGTCAAGCAAGATAATATAAATGGCTTTTAAATAGATATTAAAAAAATAAATAAAAAAAAATGGTTTCCTAACCAACATATTAAAAAGACATTGCTTCAGGACAACATAATCGATACTAAAGACAATTCTGTAAGCAAATATTTCAATAAAAAAAATTAACTATATCAATTACTTAAATATGTTCTGTATGTAATCCGAGATGGTAAGTTTGGAAAATACAGTAAAAATTGTGCAAAAAGATAAATACACTTCTATCATTTGGGGGAAGAAGTGCCCCCCTCCACCCCCCCCATACGATTTTAAGGTTTAGTTTGAGGTTAAACTATGTACGTGAAATACTGTTGGGTACAACTAATTTAACCCCTTGACGAAAGACAATTGAAAGTGGGAGTACCGCCTGATCGATTTATTTGTTGCGTCTGGGGAGGATCATTTGCTTGCAATTAAAAAAAAAGGGATCTGGTGCAGACCAGAGCACAAAATCTGTTTTCAAAACAAAGGGAAAACATTAGTAAATAGCACTACGATATCAGAAAAAAAAAAAAAAAATCAAGCAATTTGCTAGAGTTTTGGAATTTGTGCATGACTCCCTCTCAAAGTACATAGCAAATAAAACAAACTGTAAGAAAACTCTTGGAAGAAGTCAGTGTTATGCAAATGTTATCAAAAATTTACTCCAGAATCTGCATTTGGCTAAACACTGCATTATAAATGTTACCTGAGATTTATCGGATTTTCAGAAGAAATACAGTTGGTCTCCTTGTGGTACTGAAAGTTCTTCATGCTCATCTTAACACTCATTTCCTTAAAAAAAAAAAAAACAAGTTACAACATTGAACAACTCAAGCACTTGTAAAGCAGCATTAGAATTAGTGTTGTATCGGGTCCATTTAAAAAAAAAAAAAAAAATAAATTAGGTAACGGGTACACAGGTGGCACTTACCTGCAGGGACGGAAGACCATGGCGACATCTGGGAACAGCAGCAGACGTCTTGGTGGCGGTGGCAGCAGCTGAAGGTCTTGTTCATCTGGCAGGAACAGAGCACACAGCTAATGCCTGTGTGAGCCAGGGAACTATGTGACCGGAGCAGGAGCGTTCCTATTGGACAGCCGGGGAGGAGCCAGCTGTCCAATAGGAACACTCCTGCTACGGTCACATGCTTCCCCGGCTCACAAAGGCATCAGCTGTGTGCTCTGTTCCTGCTGCTCCCGCCGGATGAACAAGGACTTCGGCTGCTGCCACAAGACTTCTGCTGCTGGTCTCAGATGTCGCCGCGGTCTTCCCTCACCAGTCTTCCGTCGTCGGCTGCAGGTAAGAAAGTGTTGAAATATTTTCATCTGCCCTGAAATTACTCTGTGCCAGTCCCAGCCCCCTGCTGCCGGTTCCCGGTAGCTGAAAAAGCGCCGGATACCCGTACATCACTAGTTAGGATTTTTAAAAAATTAAACAAGATAGTCACTTCTAAGGGAAGGGGGAGAGAAGTGGGAGACCCTGCTCAGCAACGGACTGCGAGATAGAAACTAGAAGTGGTGCTATAAGGGATGGAGAGTGATTAATTGTGAAACAGAGAGAGAATCCCTATAGATGCACTCACTAATTGGTGAGTGCATCTATAAGGATTCTCTCTCTGTTTCACAATTAATCAGTCACTTCTAAACAGAAACTTGGTAGTCACAATCTATTTTTGCGTGCTGCACTTTTGCAAGGAGAGTTACTGTGATTGTCTACACACTAGGTCACCAGAGGTGAATTTTATTTGTAGGGTATGCAGTTGGCACATTCTAGCAATTGGCCAATAAGCGATACAAGCATCGAGAAAATCTACAAAAATAAAATAGTACAAGCCAGGTAACTTAGCCTTTCCTGCATCATTTTTGTATTTATCAGAAACACCATCAGACATTTCAGGTTCTATTAAAGTTATAATTTATTAAACATTCCAAATCTAAAAAAAATAATAATAATACGGTATTTGCCATCCTGCCTTACTAACAGACAAACTCAAATCCCAGAATACTAAACAGTGTTAATACAAGTAAAATCTTGGCTTGGGTCAAAAGGCCCTGCAAATCTGGTGATGGTCCACAGGTATGAAATACTTGCTCCAAATGAGTGGCACGTCTCGCATGCACTGTGAATTACTTTATCAGGATAACTCAGTCAAATCCGGATATATAGGATTTGTGGCCGTATTCTTCCTAAACAAACAGGATGGTAAACTCCCGAAAGCTATGGGATGAAAGTATAAAAAAATTCATCCCAATCACCTAAAAATGTGGAAGTGGCAGGTTCAACAAATGCCCAATTCTGTGATATTCAATATTGCGTTCACAAAAATGGGATCACCACGAACTCTCACAATGTTAAGGGAAGCAGATTTAAAGACCCAAAGACTCCATGACAGCAACTGACTGGTTGTGGAGGGAGATTTCATGGGGAATTGACCAGTCTACGTTTCCAGGACAATTTAGTCGACAGACATGTGTGCCATATAATTAAAAAACAAACAAAAAAAAAAAAGCGAACAAGGAGGTAAGTGAGATGTTGGTTACTAAATATGACATAACAGTGCCAACAATATCAGAATGCAAAGACATGAGAAACCCTTGACTGGGGAGAGTGCATTTTGCCCGCTGTTGAGTGTTACCGGTGGCAGGGTGCGGCGTTTTCCCCAGCATCTGTCAAACTTCAGTGCCTCCACCCGCATCACCTGTGAAAATGGCCGCGGCGTCAAATTTGCCGCCGCGTTGCCATGACAACGAGACATGACGTGGTGTCCTGTTGCCATGGCGACGCAGCATCATTTACCACCACATAGCCATTTTCACGGGAGATGCCGGGGAGCAATCAACAGGGGGTAAGTGATGGAAGGGGGGGGGGGGGGTAAGTGAGGGAAGGGGGGGGGGGGTCTGCACTGGGAGAGGGGGGGGTGGGGATTTCCCCCTTCCCCACTGCAGAGTCTCTGGTCAATTTCAGCAGCCAATGTAAACGTGTGGAGATTGATTGGCTGCTGAAATTGACATCACGCTACTGCAGCAGCGTCGACGCCGTATTTTGCAGCCAATGGTAGATTCAATACTGAATACTACCATTGGCCGCCAGGAGTCTGTCACGAACGCGCGCTCATAAGCGCGCACACGTAGTGCAGCACGCTGTGTGAGCAGGGCCTTAGACCTCCCCAAATGTTATCTTGAAGTGCCGGGGCAGCCACACCTTTCCCTGGTGCTGGAAACATTACATCTAGAGTGCATGAGACCCACATCACAAGGGTGAAGAAATTAAAACGGCAGTGGGCCAGACATATTGCAAGACAAAATTACCAACTTTGAACAAAGACTGTATTCCAAGATATGAAGAGAAAACTAAAAGTAAGGCCTGTAATATAGTGCGCACGCGCACCAATTAGAATTGGCTGTGTACAGGCTTGGCGTTCTATACTACAGCACGCGCACGGCAGTGAGTGGTGGCGAGGCAGATCACAGCAAATACATGAGAATTATTTTTTTTGCGCGGCATCGCTGTGACGTCTATAGCCACGCCCCCTAGCCGCACATGCCACCGCTTGCAACAAACGAAACACGCGCTCTATATTACAGGCCTAAGGGGGCGGCCCCAGTCACTTCTACAGCGCACGGCTCGGCGTGCGCTGTGCTATCGAGCCCCGCAAGTCCGGCCGGTCCCAGTCCCTACCTTGTCGCGCACCTTTCCCCAGCGGTGCGCGACAGGTTTTCAGGGAGGCAGGGGAATTTGAAATTAGCATCCGCGACGGAGGCGTGGCCACGCCCCCGCCGGCAGTTCAGCCAATAAGGGCGAACCAGCCGCGGGACGTCATGACCACGCCCCCTCCCGTCGCCAACCTTCCCTCGGCAGTGGATATTCACAGTTAGAGTGCAAATAGCCGCACGGCTATTCGCGCTCAGTAGGAAATAAAATGGAAAAAAAATAAACATCCCAGCCAAGAATCGAACCCTGGTCCACTCTGTTAATGGCCTGGAGCATTACCACTGAGCTAAAAGACTTTCTGATGCTTTTGTAGTGAATAAAGGCATAGAAGCCTATTGACATTACAGTGTTCATAGCAGCTCGGCTATTCGCACTCAGTAGGAAATGAAATGGAAAAAAAAGACAGAACACTCACCTATTGAGGAGCCTGTGGGGGGCGTCAGAGGGGCCTGTGGGGGGGGCGTCAGAGGGGCCTGTGGGGGGGGCGTCAGAGGGGCCTGTGGGGGGGGCGTCAGAGGGGCCTGTGGGGGGGGGCGTCAGAGGGGCCTGTGGGGGGGGCGTCAGAGGGGCCTGTGGGGGGGGCGTCAGAGGGGCCTGTGGGGGGGGCGTCAGAGGGGCCTGTGGGGGGGGCGTCAGAGGGGCCTGTGGGGGGGGCGTCAGAGGGGCCTGTGGGGGGGGCGTCAGAGGGGCCTGTGGGGGGGCGTCAGAGGGGCCTGTGGGGGGGCGTCAGAGGGGCCTGTGGGGGGGGCGTCAGAGGGGCCTGTGGGTGGGGCGTCAGAGGGGCGTGGCTGACTGACCGACTGGGGCGTGGCTGACTGACCGACTGGGGCGTGGCTGACTGACCGACTGGGGCGTGGCTGACAGTACTGTATGTGTTGGCTGACTGACACTGAGTAATACTGCAACATATGTGCAGCAGGAAGGTGTAAAAAAAAAAAAGGCGCTACGTCCTCAGTATATCAAGTGACAAGATGTGATCTAGAAGTGCAATAGAATGACTCACAAGTGAAAAATTAAATAAATGTAATACTCCCTCTGCTTCAACCCTCTGGTGGGGTTGCTTTCACTTATCCCCAAAGAGTAGAACTTGTATCACACGATCCAGGGGGAGCATAGGGAGAAAAAACATAAAAAAGCTCTAAGTGCAGATGTATAAACAGTGCTGGGAGTGTCTCTATAAAACTTGGCTCCTGCGTTATTCCTACTCACAAGAAGATTATGTTTTTCAGGCAATTCAGATAAACATACTGATAGATGTGTATCACTGGCTTTCAAACACCACGGGATATACCTCAGCGAGAGGGGGAGAGAGAAACACACAGTACAGCTCTGACGAAAAATATGACCCTTTATCAAAAATCAATAAAATGCACACTTAGTGTTTCAAAGTTAAAACAGTATTTGCAGCTATAAAAGCTAAATGACGCGGCTTGGATGGAGGTATACCCCGTTTCTCACCACACCGTCCCTGTCTGGAGCTCAGGTAGGGGGAGTTTTTTTGTTTTTTTTTTCAGCCAGCGCGAGCAGGGAGATTTAAAAAAAAAATTGTTCTGGAACAAGAGACAGTCCTGTCGGCGAACATTTCTCTGACTGGCTATAAGATGAACGATCTGAGGGTTGCCATACTCAAAGGTAATCTTAAAACCCCGAAAGAGAGACGGTTGCATGAATACAAATTTATGCAACTGTTCGGGACACTTAGCGGTGGCCTAAATAGAGATCGAAATTTTATGAGTCATTACTGACACAAGTGAACTCTCTTCCCATGAGCGCTAAAGGCCATGTCTGTACATACTGTGCTATATGTATGCACACGCAGCTGTCTCTTACACATACAAATACTCCTTGTTTTTCCATCCCTATACACCAATAGGGACCACATAGTATCTACACACACTTTTAGTTATGCTACAATCTCTCACATTTCCACACCATTTATATCCACTCCCACTCCACACACACCTTTTGTAAAGCACTGTATACACTGTGGGCTCTCCATTCATTTATATTCACACTGATATACACACACACACACACTCTCTTACATCATTTACTTTCAGGAACCATTTAACACCTCCAGCCATAAATCACATCCACACACGGGGGAAAGACGAGCACAGATAACATTCCAAGAGACACTGTTTTTAAGTATTCCCTTTGCTTGCTTCATTCATTGTAACATCGCCAGAAGAGGAGATCAGTATCTCGAAAGCTCGCACAAATAAAAGCATTTCGTTAGCCACAGAACGGTATCATCTATTTATTATATATATATATTTATTATATATATATCTGTCTCTCTCACTAGGAATGTGTAATAATATAAAAAATATCTGCAATAAAATACATATGAAAAAAATAACCCAAACACCCCCCAAAATCAGACTTACCAGCAGGGGGGGTGGCGGCGCGGTGTGAGGGTGCTTGCGGGTGGTGGCGGCGGTACAGGGGGAACAATGCTGCGGGGGGGGGGGGCGGCGGTACGGGGGTTTCCCGCGGCTGCGTGGGTTGTCTAGCGGCTGCGGTGGGTGGCGGGACAGCCCTGTCATGCGGGGGGGAGAGGTGGCGGTGCAGAGGGGGGTGTCTGGTGGTGCAGCGGGGGGCCCGCCGGCTGGTCACAGCAGTTGCCGCCAGCCCCGCTGCAGGCATCACGCCACTGCTCACGCGCGCACCAGTGTGCTGCAGGGGTGGGGCCGATGCTGGCCCGATGGGGGGGGGGGGGGGGGGGCGTCACAGCAGTTGACACCGGCCATGAAGCACCTGTCTCGTGATGCAGCTCCCACGCGAAACGGGGCTCCCTCTGACGCCGGCGTGCAGGAAGCTTAACCCAGACTACTTCCGGCGGTACCACAGGGAGACACCGCGATTTTTTTTGCAGCGATTTCTTATTTTTTTTTAATGAACAGCTGCCCGGCCGCGCGGGGGGCCCGGGCGGCCGGGTCCCCCTGACCCACGGGGCCAGGGACGCTAGTACCCTTTCTCCCCCGCTGTTGGCGGCCCCGATTAAGATCAATGGTGTACAGCACATATATCGTAACCCAGTTTATAATTGGTATACATCATTATGCATAAGGCCGCGTCCATGTTTAGTGCTTGCGGGCGGAGGCGCGCTTCCGCTCGGCACTGAGCCCCTACAGCCGCAATGAGAGCGGCTTTAGTAGGGGCTCGCATACGCTTCCGCGCGCTTGCGGAAGCGTAGGTCTTAGGGAAATTTTACATTTCCCCGCTTGCCGGCGCGCAGGGCCGGTCACGTGAGCGGTTCGCCGAATGAGGTCACTGGCCCGCCCGCCGACACGCCCCCGGACGGCGCGCTGTCTAAGGCCAGGGTCTTATTCAACTCCCTGTTTCTTTTCATGTGACTTGCATTGATATTATTAGTGCTGGATGGAGGCTTGAGCGCAGGACAGTTTTCTACCTTGAAAGCACCCGCTTTCCCTGAGCCTCAGCGCGCCTCCGCACGCCAGCAGGAACCCTGGCCGAGGCCTTATGTGTCTGGCCAGGGTGAGCATCGGGGCTTGAGATGCTTGCAGAGCAAGCAAAATTTAATTTGCCGCCTCCAAGCGCGTCACGTAAGCGGTTCACCTAATGAGGGCGAAGCAGCTCAGTGCCGTTGTGGCCGCGCCCCCAGATGAGCGTGCACCTAGCCACAAATTGCACGGCCGAGCAGGGTGGGGCGCTCGTGTGCCAGCACACCACGCTTCCTCTCAGGCCGCAGCCTAAGGCTTAGTCCATAGAGACTGAAGCCGTGCAGAGGCGCACTGAGGCTGAGGGAAAGCTGTGCTTTTCCTGGCCTTAGAGCGCGCGCCGTCCGTGGGCGTGTCTGGGGCGGGCCAGTGACGTCACGGAGCTGGTTCTCCCTCATTCGGCGAACCGCTCACGTGACCGGCCCTGCGCTCCGGCAAGCTAAGAAACTAAAGATTTCTTAAGACACGCTTCCGCAGGCGTGCGGAAGCGTGCGCGAGCCCCTGCTAAAGCCGCTCTCATTGCAGCTGCAGGGGCTCAATGCCGAGCAGCAGCGCGCCTCGGCACGGGTCAGTGCCTAAGCGATGACCATGCCCGAGGCCTAAGGACTCGGGCATGGTGCCTCAGGCCGCGCTCCTGCTCTGCCTCGCCTGCAGAAGCTGGTGCTTTTTTGTGGCTTGACAGGTGAGGCAGTGAGCGCGCTTTGGGGGCGAGGCAAAGGTGTGGCGGAGGTGGGGCGGGAGGCGGGGCTAGTCCCTCATCCCCATTGGATGTTTGCGGTCACGTGACCTCTCCTCCGCTCCCCTCAGCGCGTATATTTAAACTTGCCTGTCGTCTGCATTTCCACACGCATGCGGAAGCGGCTCCTAAGGCTGCGGTCCCACTAACTACTACAGCGCACGTCTGTGCGATCAAGCCCTGCCCACCCAGTTCCTCCGGTCCCAGTCCCTACCTTGTCGCGCACCTTTCCCCAGCGGTGCGCGACAGGTTTTCAGGCAGGCAGGGGAGTTTGAGATTGGCATTTGCGACGGAGGCGTGGCCACGCCCCCGCCGGCAGTTCAGCCAATGAGGGCGAACCAGCCGCGGGACGTCATGGCCACGCCCCCGCAAACCTACCGCCACGCCCCCTCCCGTCGCAAACGTTCTCTCTCCCCTCAGACCACAGATCGCGGTCTAGCGCGGTGCATGTGCCCCCCCCCCCCCCCCCGCCGGGCGCGTGCCACAGTGCTGACTGGGGACTCAGCCTAAAGCCGCGCTGATTACAGATGCAGGGGGTATAGAATGTCAAAAGGGGAGTGTTCTGTCTTTTTTTTCCTGGCTGGGATGTTTATTTTTTTCCCCATTTTATTTCCTACTGAGTGCGAATAGCCGTGCGGCTATTTGCACTCAACTTAACTGAGTGCGAATAGCCGAGCTGCTATGAACACTGTAATGTGAAGAGGCTTCTATGCCTTTATTCACTAAAAAAGCATCAGAAAGTCTTATAGCTCAGTGGTAATGCTCCAGGCCATTAACAGAGTGGACCAGGGTTCGATTCCTGGCTGGGATGTTTATTTTTTTCCCATTTTATTTCCTACTGAGTGCGAATAGCCGTGCGGCTATTTGCACTCAACTGTGAATATCCACTGCCCCTTCCCTCTCCCCTCAGACCGCCTATCGCGGTGTAGCGCTGTGCACACGCGCCCCCCCCGCCCGCCGGGCACGCTTGCCACAGTGAAGACTGGGGATTCAGCCTAAGACCTGGGTCCCGCTGCATCCGACGGCACGGGCAGATCGCGGTATAGCGCTCTGCACGCACAGCCTGTTTGCAGTGCGGGCGCGCTGTCTGAGGCAGCGGGGCCTTAGTCTAAGGGGTGAGGAAAAAATCAGAAAAGGTGTTGGAGCATGGTGGAGAAGAAAAGCTTGCAACGGCAGTACCTGGAAGTTCATAGGAGAAGCCTTCATCCAGCAGGGGATAGACAAGGGACTAAAGATGGTGTTAAATCTGCCTAACCAGCTGCTCATTAGCAGATAAACTAATCTCCCAGCGGCTTTAAAACAGCCAAATCTGCAGCCACTGGCACAACAGGTACATATAAAACAGGGATATAAAAAAAGGGACACAGTCTGCTAAATAGTTGGAGGTTATAATCTGCATGAATAAATAAAGAACAGGCCTCATGTGAGTGAGAGCCCCCCTTTTACCTGAGCAGGAGTCCTTCACCTGTCCGCTCAGCTGGATATCCTGCGCTAAAAGGAGGCTTCAGAAGCGTACTCCATGCGAGCACAGCCCCGGCGGCGGCAGGGATGGCGGCAGAGCCCCGTGGGGGGAGGAGTCACCTTGATAAACAATGACACAACTGTAATTGTTACTGTAAACGACAGCGGCGGGAATGGCGCCACTTCCTGGTTGGGGCGCGCGCGCAGGCCTATCACCCGCCGCACAGCCCGCCGCTCAGCCTATCACGTGGCTTCCAGCCCGACGCTCAACCTGTCACAGGGGCTGCTCTTTTTAAAAATGTCTGTATATAACGGTCGCAGGAGGAGCGTGGCCACGCGCATGCGCGCGGGGCAGGAATTGAGCCGAGGGTTGACAGGAAAGCCGGGGTCGCTTAGCAACAGAGCAGACGCTGTCTCTTGAAACGTTTGGGTGCGGCCAGGCTTCCTCACTCGAAGGTCCCCTCCCCAAGTGAGAGAGATAAGGGACTGCCCCCCCAGATGAGGAAGATAAGAGATTGCGCCCAAATGATAGCGATAAGGGACTGCCCCCCCAAGTGAGGGAGATAAGAGACGTCCCCCTCCCAACCGTGTGAAAGAAATAAGAGACTGTCCCCAAGTGAGGGAGATAAAGGACTGCTCCTCAAGTGAGGGAGACAGGAAACTGTCCCCAAGTGAAGAAGATAAGATACTGTGCCCCAAATAATAAGGATTACGTGCTTAACATGAGTGAAATAAACGAGATGAAAGACTGCACCTAAAAGATCTGATTTTTGTTACTGCCTGCCAGTGGCTGCCTCGCGTTGGGTTAGATTTAGGACTGCTTTTAATCAAATGAGATAGTATAATTATATATGTGATTGACACCAAATAAATTGAATGAGATAGGAGACTGATTTCTAATCAATAAATTGTGAGATTTGCCTTAACATGGCGTAGATTAAATTAGTACTTTAGTATTCGGTGATACCTTTTCTATTAACATGGCATAACTGTCTCATAGGTGCAGCAGTGACCCAAGTGGCTACTTGTAAAGAGTAATGGCACTGAGCTTGATTTCGAGAGTTATATTCTATGAATGTTTGTCATGGTTTTTAATATATATATATATTAAACAATACAAAGTTAACCTCCCTAAAAATAAAAAAAGAAAGCGGTGTGACTTCTGCAATCATACATTTTGTAATGACTCTCCCACCCCTGTTCCATTACAGTTTTTGAGACACCATTTTTTTTGTTCTTACTGAGGTTGGACACACAGGTTTGATAACAAGGTTTGTACACCTGCAGAGATGGGCAAATGCCCACATCCAAGATGGCCGAGGCATCTTATTTCAGGTCCTAAATAAGTGAGAAGGTGAAAAGCCGCTCTCATCCAATCAGAGAGGTCTCGATGGGGGAGGAGGTGGGTTTGACGTACCCGGAAAATCCCCTGTCACTTCCTGCCTGTGACACATCAGCAGGCTGCCGGCTCACTGTATGCTCGGTCAGCTGCTCGGGTCTCTCCCTCGCTTCTCTCCGGTGTCGCTCCGCTCTCTGCATTGCGCCATGAAGCCGCTTGTAGTGTTCGTCCTCGGCGGGCCCGGGGCTGGAAAGGGGACTCAGTGCGAGAGGATCGTGGAGGTGAGAAGGAGCTCAGCCTGCCAGGGCCCGGGGTATAAATATTACCTGGCAAGCCCCCTCTCTCCCCCCCCCCCCCATACCCCCTCTCTCCCCCCCCCCCCCCCCATACCCCCTCTCTCCCCCTTATAGCCTGTCAGGTTCCGGGGTATAAAAATCACCTGATTCCCCCTCCCCAGCCTTATACATATTACCTGTTATAAATATTACCTTATGCCCAACCTTTAAGGGTGTGGTATAAATATATACCTTCTTAAGCAAGGTGGAGAATTGTTTCATAAGCAGGCAGGGAGATTTTCAGGATATGCTCCTCCAGCCAGTAAAGAGTTAACAAGTTGTCAATCTACACAAATAATACAGTTCGTTGAATGGTCCAGTGTCCTATGTTCTCTCTCTTGTTGCCAAAAGAAGAATAGGTCAAATAGATAAAAGAGGAGCGGACCCTGGATCTGGAGTAATAGCTTCTCTCCAAATAGTAAACTGCATAAATTCCTCATTGTGAGTTGACTTTCTGGTCTTCCCTCCTATGTCCGACATAATCACACATTAAAACTATCCCAGTAAAACAGATTGCACCCTCAATTTAATTTAATCCTTGTATAGTTAATTCAATAAATCTGATTTTTTTAAAAGTGTATGTATGTCAGGATCCCAAGAAATCCAATATGCCTGGGCATATGTGCATTTTGACTCAATAAAGCACTTTTATGTGATTCTCTTGTGCTGTGCCTGTTTATTGGATCTATTGGGATCCTCACAGACTTTAACCATTTACCCTTTACCTTGCACCACATCTGCCTCTGCTGAGGCTATTTTTCAGTGTGTGCTGCCATTATCTCCTATCTATCCTAATATATATATCTCTGACGGCCCCAATCTCAGATCCCGCCCTTTTCTTTACTGGTCCTCTGATCTAGACAGTGGACGAAAGAGAAGAGGGAGTGGCTCAGTGAGTAAAGACACTGACTGTATTCAATGACCATTTGAATCAAAAACATAGATTGTAAGCTCATCTGGGCAGGGACTGTGTAAAAATTCCTGTGTGCTGCTATACTGTAATTTTGAAGTAATTAAAGTTCTATTGGGAGAAAAGCACTATATGGAAAAGTATTTTTGTTATTATTAGCACTTGATAAGTACTCACCCATTTGGGTCCCTATGGAAGTGAAAAACTTTACTAATTTGCAATAAGAAACCAAAACAACCAAATGTTTACTTTGAACATGCTCCATTTGTTTAAAGACTCTTAGTGATTAGAAAATGAGTGTGTGCCCTAAAAAAGGATTGTACTATTAAACATATAATGGGCTAATCCGTAACGTGATGAATTCAAAGGAGCACATTAATCCACTTGTAAACTGCATGGATGCTCAGACCTTCACAGAAAGCGGTATTCCGATGAGAAAGATATAGCCGCACGCCAGAGGACTTGGTACAAATGTGAAAGTGTATTGTGAGATCAACATTTGGTCCCTGTTTGTACCAAGACTGCTGGAGTGCCGGCTATCATCTTTCTCATCTAATCCATAACATGTACCAATAATCAAACAAATTCATTCTCTAGGTTGTTCGGGTTATTGCTGCGAGGAGAATTTGGTGCATACAGTAGTAGCATACACGTTTTGTTCTTTCATACTGTTGCTCCATTTTGACAAAGCAGTTCTGTAATACATGCAGAACACAGCTTTACTGTTGAGGTTTAAGCAGCCTTTGCGATGAGTGTCTGTTGCATAAACCAGTAATAGCTGGTTTAGTTGTACACTCCCATTCTGAAGAGGCATAAAAGTACTTTGAATAACTCAGGGTTTGCTACTGTAAATAAGGAAAAGGTGCAGTTCCTAGAAATAACTTATTATATACCTGATTTCTAGCCCTTATAATTTAGACGCACTGCTCTGACAGTTCTAAATGGGGAGGGGGCACATCATTTGGCAGTCCTCAAATATATTAATATTTCAAGCGGTCTCTAAAACAGCAATGGGTTCAATTATGTAAGAGAGCCTTTGTTGATATGTTGAGGGCAGTTTGATTAAGGGCCATGCGTGGGGTTTGCATTTCTGTGTGATGCATGTTTGTGAGGTCGGGGCAACTCCATGGCATTCACACACCTCATCTTACATTTCTAGAAGTACGGTTACACCCACCTGTCAGCCGGGGATCTTCTCCGTGACGAGAGGAAGAAGCCAGACTCTCAGTTTGGGGAGCTCATTGAGACGTATATAAAAGATGGGAAGATTGTGCCAGTGGACATTACAATCAGCCTCCTACAGAGGGTAAGGAGAGTTTGTATCCCATATTCTTGTTTGTTTTCACGGGTAGATAAAACAGAATTATGGTGGAGCAGCCCTGTGGTTTAAGCGCTAGCCTTTGAAGTGGACCATCTCAGAAACCAAGTGCAACCTCACTGTGATTTTGGGAAAGTAGTTGATGATTTTTATTGTATCGTGCATTTTGGGGAAGGACCTCTGTTCTTCTATTATTCAGTAATATACAATATAATCCCTATATACAACTTTTTGTATTTGCTATCATTCTTTTTAATAAGAAGCTACCCACATAGGAACACAGGTGTGTCATTCTCAGACGACAAATGAAGAGCGTAAAGCAGAGCGGTCTTCCTAAATAAATGTTTAATGAGCCAGATGAAACATTTCGGCTACATACTGTAGCCTTCATCAAGGTGAGGGCTAAACATTACCGTAAAAGGTCAACATTTATACTCCACACTTACCGCAACCGCTATCTCCTGCTCCCACCATTCTCACAGACCCACAATGCACCTGGCTCAGATGGCCAAGACTGTTGCACATGATCATAAATGTTGCTGTGTGGTGTCTTTTCACCAGAGAAATCCTGGTGACTGCCCTGGCTGGGGACAGAAACGTTGGTCTCTGCTTCCACAATGTAATTATATTAAATGTGTTTAGTGTGCTGTAGCCTTTAATCTTCCCCTCCGTTCATAGTGTGTGTGTGTGTGTGTGTGTGTGTGTGTAGGTGGGGTGTATACCTCTGTTTTTTAACATGACCCAATGAATGCATTTTTTTTTAAACGCAAACACACTTCTCTGTATTCTTTCAATTTGTTCCCCTTGTACTGCTCAGTTTTGTTCTCCTTCGTTTTCATGCCCATGATAACCTGAATTTAGATGTTTCTTTGGAGAACTCTGTGCAGGGGTAACTTTATATTTGATTCTCTTGGGAGAGTAGCCTTTGGGCCCGAGAGTGTTTAGAGAATATTTGGTATCATTACATAGGGGCAGCGTTTTCATTTTTGTGGGGGAAAACGATGAGGACATTTCTTTCCAGAACATGAAGCTGGGCACCTTGCCAGCTGAAATCTGTCACACATGACTCTTGTTTCACTGCTTTGTGAATCATAACATTTTATATTCTAAATCAGTCCAAATTACAGTCTCTAATAATAGAAATTATTCTAACGAGCGTAGTGAATACATTTGAACACAAGAAAAACAAATTGCCTTTTATACATGTGGTCCAGAAGTGAACATGGCATGGAATCCGCATCTGTTCTGAATTAGGTACCTCTGCTGTGGGGCTTGTTGTTCCAAGTTGGTATTAACACTGTACATTGTTCTGAGTAACTTTTTCCATGCCTAGAACCATGTAGAAACCAATAGTCTCTGACAAACCTGTTGCTGATCAGTTTTTATTAGACTGAAGAATACATTTTTGACTGGCTGAGATAAAAGCATTTAATTACTCCTCGCTCCCAGCACACTTGCATCCTGTTTCCTTTTTAAAAAAAAAAAACAATTCTGACCTTACATGGAGTTTACATCCATGTGTCTGGTTCTTGGAATAAATAATAACCTCTTCCAGGAACATTGAAAATGAAACGCTGGCTTCTCTCCTGAGTGCTTGCCGTACTGGGTAAGTAGTGCTGGGCCCTAGTTTAGCATGTATACAGAGATGACTGCAGCACATTGCTCTGCATTCAATTGTAGTACCATGTGGCAGCCAGGGGTTAAACTGATGACTAAGGCAGTGAGCTTGCTATTGCAATCCATGTATTTGGGTGCAAAGTCAACGTTGATTGAAACATTTCAAATGAAAGAGTAGACAGTGATAATACTGCAGTACGGTGCAAACTTGAGATCCAAGTAAAATCTTGTGACTACTGCAGGTTCTTTCCTAACCAAGGAAGGAATGTTTCAGAGATTTGAACGGTGCAGGGATGCGGGTGCAGTTGTACATCACTAGAATTCACTGCAGAATTTTAATGTGGGCATTATGGGCTTTTTAAAAAAAAATTGAATACATCATAAGTAGTAGTAACATGCAGTGGTCCTCTGTACCTGATACCACCGCCACACTTTCCCATTGAGTGGAATAGAAAAACTTTTTGGATCGAGTGGGGTCATCAAGCCTCCTCTCCGCCCTAAACTGCCATGCTTTATCTTCCAGGCAATGCAGCAGATTATGGAGGTCAACGCTCAAAAGAATAAATTCCTCATTGACGGTTTCCCCAGAAATGATGACAACCTGCAGGGCTGGAACAGGACCATGAATGGGAAGGCAGACGTGTCTTTCGTGCTCTTCTTTGATTGTGACAATGAGGTAAAATTCACCACATACCAGGTCTGGCCGCACCCTGTGCATCTTTAGGTCATTAGTAGTTAGACAGCTGCATGCAATGTGCTTTCAGGTACATTCTCCTGTTGGAAGGAGGAATAGGGGTGGCTTTTTAGCATTGCCTGTGTGGGGCCTGCAGGTAGGCTTCCTTTCAACAGGCTGTTTCAGCAATCTTTTGCATACACATTTACAAAATGGCCTTGGAGAAGGTTTTGAAAATGTTGCTATTTAAGCTAAAGCGTACAATTGTGGCAATGTTCCCTATCTATAAATACGCTATAACGTGTATTATAGGGAAGACTCAGAGACTGATGGGCTGAAATGGCAACTATTCTGCTTTGTGCATCTCTGCTATGCCGTATGGAAGTTGTGGGCAGGACACCTGGTTACTTAGTATTGCAGTGAAGTTACAGACTCCACCAGCAACAAAATAAGTCCAATGTTAAAATAGTTATTAGTCCGTGGTATTTTTAATAATTTTTTTGGCAGCTCTTAAAAAAAACAAACAAAAAAAAACATATCCAATACTTTTCTAAACTTCTTTATCATTTAGTTCTGATGACTGCAACTTTAAATGCTGCAGTCTCCTTTCCTTCCATGGCAACGCAAGGACTTTGCCTGTATTAGTCATTCCCACTTCAGTATACATGATAACACTATTTTATTGTGATAACATGTCTAATGATCTTGCTTTCTTAGACCTGTATTGGACGGTGCCTTGAACGAGGGAAGAGCAGCGGCAGAAGTGATGATAACAGAGAGAGCCTAGAAAAGAGGTACCTCACACAGGGTTCCATCCAAGTTAAAATGTCTGCGCCATTGTTTAAAAAATTTTTTTATTTTTTTTTATAGGTCTTGCACTTTTTACAGCTCTTGTTTGTAAAATCTGATGGCTCGTTCAGCAGATATGTTTGAAATAATAAGTGGCTGGGATGTTAAAATGAACGCATTGCATGCTCTGGGCACATGTCCCCAGAGCACATTGTAGTCTAAAAGTTACGAAGCTATAGATTAAAAAACAAACAAAACAAAAAAATACCTAAAGGGCAGGACATGCTTAGGGCAAAATACTAAAATTATATGAGTTAAATATCTGGGGTGGGATTGCTGCTTTATCAGCAGTACTGTATTTATCTTTTTTTTCTGTTTTTCAATGTTAAACACTTCTGTATTATTATTAATAATAATAATATCTGATCATTATAGTTCTGTAGTTCACACACTAAACATTGAAGCCACTGTATTTTTTTTCCGAAGCTTCTTCGTCTCTGAGCCCTCCTCACTTTATCCTTTGCTAAGAACTGGCTCACTAAACAGATTTGGAATAATATAACCCCTTGGTTGCAAGAGGGGACTGCAGGGTGTTGCAGAGCGTTGTGTTGCAGCCTATGGCAGTGAAGGGAGAATAGGCTACATGGCAAAGTAGCACTTGCCCAATTAGCACCAGATTGCCCAGCACGTTTTGATCTGCGAAAGGTAAACGCTTCCAGTGCTGTTTGTATAACGGACTTTCCTTCTCCCCAGAATTCAGACGTACCTCCAATCCACCCGACCCATCATTGACCAGTATGAACAGACTGGCAAGGTCCGGAAAGTGGATGCCTCCAAATCGGTTGATCAGGTACGTTTTGGCCGGATAGGTTTTAGTTTTTCTTGGTGCGTTGCAGGCAGGTCTGGCAGTAAATGGGGTTCATTTAATTTTTCCATGAGGTGTAATTGTACTCCACATGTGCAGCTGGCCAGTGCTATTCTCCGATCTTTTCCGAGGGACTTGAAAATACTCTTAAAAATATTCTGCACACTGGTTTATATATTAAAGGGGCCAGTCCCATATAGCAGGTAAAAAGAAAAGCATTACATATAATTGGCTTTTATAAAAATATTTAATTATTCTTTAAATTAGCGTTTTACTTATTTGGAGACTTAACAATTAAAGGAAAGTGCATTTTCTCCAGATCTCTTGAATTCAAGCATATCCGCTACTTTTTGTTTCTGTTTTGAATAGTAATTATCAGCCCATCATTAATCAAACAATGGACAAAACCAAGCCACTTCTAGCTTTGAGGCCTGTCTTATCAACACGACATTGGATAATTAACGTGAAAGCGTTCATTTTGAAAAATACTTATTGTGCTTGTGTGTGTATCTTTAGTTATCTTTAGTTTAGTGCCTACAATGTATTCGGCTCTTTAAATATGAGACATTACAGGAGATTATAATAAAATATGTAAAACAAATAAAATGTTACCGGAAATCCCTGTCCCAAGGTGTTTTACAATCTAAGTAATCAATCAGCTCAATTTAACCCATTAAACATACCACTGTCCTTAGTTCACTCTCTTACTCCAAGGGACTGCAGCCTTTGAATCATCCTTAGAAATCCGTTTATACCTACAGTAGAAAATGAAAGGGCTACAAAAACATAAATTCCTAGGAGAAAACCAACAGCCGGTGCTTTTTACACTCGGAAAAACAGCTACATGCAGAAATCTCAGGAGTGGTGCTTCAGCAACAAAGGAGATTAAATATACAAACCGTGATAAGTAAAATAATAATAAAGCCAATGAAATCTTTGACATGCGTATGCTTTTGATAAAAAAAAAATCATGCGTTGGTAATTGTAAATGTACAAATCCTAGTCAGACAAGTCGCAAGGTTTCTGACTGTTTTTTAAATCCTTTTTGCAGGTTTTTACCGAAGTCCAGGAAATCTTTGATCGAGAAGGATGACCCGGTCTGTGGAAGTCCTCTTCCAATTATGCTTGAATCTAACTTTTCCAGATATTTTATTTTTCTTTTGTCTTTCCCCCCCCCTTTTTTTTTTAATGTAAACATTTTGTATAATTAGAATTAAATCTGAAAAGCTGAATCCGTTCCATTAGTAGGTGTAGCAGTCTTCCAGCTGTGATGGGGTCGCGTTCCATTGCATAGAGCAAGGGTAGCCAACTCCAAAGTCAGGTTTTCAGTATATCCCTGCTTCAGCACAAGTGGCTCAATCGGGGGCTCAGTATTTGATTGAGCCACCTGTGCTAAAGCAGGGATTTGCTGAAAACCTGGCCAGTTGGTAGCTCTTGAGGGCTGGAGTTGGCCACCCCTGGCATAGAGTACCTGAATCTCGATATCTTACATTTTGTTTATTTAACCTTCTCAATGCCAGAGGGCCCACAGTGCTGTTATCAGCTAGACATTGCAGTCTTCTGGCATTGGCAGAGTTAAACGGGCGATACTAGCAAAACTTTACTCTGGGATGTTATCCTTTCTGCCTGCTTTCTGCATAAACAAAAATGTTCTGCTTTATTTTATGTTCACTTAAATTGGGGAGAAATGAATATTAATGTACTCTCTTACTGGCATGCATAAAAACTGAAGCAATGTAAGACATCCCTGTAACATCCTTTATACTACGTTTTTAACATTTGTTAAATAATTTAAGACCTGAAAATTGGGTTTTAAATTACAGCCAGATGACCTACCTCTGAACAGCACGAGCAAATACTACAGGAAAGAAAACTATATATTACACTGCTTTTGTTGTGGTCCATTTAGGACAGGGGTGAGAAACTCCAGTCCTCAAGGGCCACCAGCATGTCAGGTTTTAAGGGTATCCCTGCTCAGCACAGGTGGCTCAGGTGAAGGCCCTGCTGCACATGCCGGCGCGCCTTTGCGTCCTGGCGGGGCGTGCACGGCACTTCACCGCGGTCTGTAGGGAGACGTTTTTAGGCGTGGGGCGAGCGTGGCCAAAACGGGTCAGGTGGGCGGGGCCATGACAGGGGGCGTGACCATGATGCACATTTTCGTCTGTGTGTGTCTCCAGCATTGAGGGCTGAGCATGGTTGAGGAAGGATCCACCCCCCTGCCGGCGATCTCCCCTCCTCATTGGCTCCCTGCCACACACAACGTGACACCGCTCGGGATCACAATCCTATTGTAGCCTCTGCTGTCTGACATGTCACAGTGCGAAGTGAGCCTGGCAGCGATGAGGGACTGGGGCCGACTGGGGAGGAAGTAAGGAGCTGGTGAGTGGCGCGCCCGCAGCCGGATGCAGCGGGGCCGAAGCCTTAGTCTTCGACTAAGCTACTGATTGAGCCACCTGTGCTGGACCAGGGATATCCTGAACCTGACCTGTGGTGGCCCTTAAGGACTGGAGTTCCCTACCCCTGTTTTAGGAGCTCAAGTCTAAGGCAAAATACTGCAGCAAGTGCAAAAGGCAGACTTTCTCTGGGTCTCAGGCAGTTATTATTTTACCAGAAAGTGTAAAACAGAAAAATCATGTTTGTTCATTAAAAGGTATCTGAACCTGGACAATTTCAGTAAACTAGACCTTTATTGTGCTGAGACCATCAAGTGCAATTTCTGAGCTTCATATTTTCTTTTTTTCTGATAATTGTTCTGGGCCTCACCTTTATTTCAGGCTTTTGGGTATATTGCTTCAGAAAACCAAAACATTGAAGACTTTAAGGGCCAGCTGAATGTTCAATTTTAAGGGCCACTGAAGACCCTTAAGGACCATCAACAGGTCAGGTTCAGGATATCCTTGCTTCAGCCCAGGTGGCTCAATCAGCAGCTAAATTGAAGACTGACCCATCTGTGCTGAAGCAGGGATATGCTTAAAAACTTTGACCTTTTGCTGGCCCTTGAGAACTGGAAGGATGAAGACCCAAAGATTTTATTCAAATGTCAATGTGTGGGTTGTGAGACTCTGATTTCTGCATTTTCAAACTGGTCATGTTTCAGGCAGACCCATAGCACCAAACATGAACACCGGTAGACTGACCTCATGGAGAACGGTTTCACAATGGGGGAGGTGTACGTGTCCTAGAACAAATGCTTCACAACTTTCCATAAAAAAGGAATCCGCCCATTTTAAGCCAAAAGACTGCATGAGCACGAAGACCAACAGACCCCAGAAAATATGCAACCGTAGATTTAATAAAATATACCAGCATTTATTATTTATAAGTAGTTTTAACCAATTTGGAAATGCTCAGAGCTGTGATATGTTGTAGGAAACAGATGCTGCTACTTTAGCGAAGGAATAATCTCCCTATATATCATCTATGGGATTTTACGTAAACTTCAGGTCTGCAGGTTAACTTTGGTTGGTTATACAAGCTGCCAATATTAACTTAATGCCTGATGCTGTATTAGGCTTTTTTAATTATTATTACAATGGTGAGCTTTTCTTGATTCCTTGTGGCCAGATTTTATTTCTGTCTAAAATACAACACCAGGGCATTCTTAAAGAGTACAATTCATCAGGGATTTGCATAAGACATATCGTCACATTTCTCTCTGGAATTGTCAGCAGAGTAATAGCAGAATGTGGGCACCTCCATGTGTGCACATACCTAGGCGCAACTGGCATTATGTGCATGGAAAGCACAGCTGTGTTGTGATGTGAATGGTTGCTGCTAGCAAAATCTTCAGAACAATATGCTACACAAGAACTGGATGTTTCCAAGCTTGTAGTTGACCCTGGTGTGTTATACGGTTATTTCTGTGTTTATGTGAGGGATTAAATTATGGATCCTTTTGAGCATTTTTCAGGATTAAAGCAACCTTACCTTCTTTGGTTTTCCCCACACCAGCAGTCAATGTTACAGCTGCTTGGCTCATGTGATCTCGGTTATTTAGGACCTTTCTGTTAATAGCAATGGGTGCAAATCAGCCTAACTTGGCGTATTCACAAAAAACGCATCACTTAGGCCCAGATTCATTAAAGGGTGCCAAGCTTTTGCACGCCTAATGAATGGTAGTTGAGATGTGCTAAAGCTTAGAACTTTTTAGTGAATCTGGGCCTTACAAGGCTCTCCCATATCCACCTGATGGTATTTTTGTGTGAATTGAAGGTAAAAAAAACAATAATACAATAAAAGATACCATCAGAACCTTGGCTATGGGCAATAGTTTTCTTGGGGAAGAAAGTTTTGAACGTCTACACGTTATTACATTCAAATTGTTGACATTCTTGGGCCAAAGTGCTTTATTTTGTATTGTCACTGTTTTTGGAATGAATGTAAAAATACATGTATAAAAGATGCAGGCTGTGAATTGTTTCCGAATATTTTGGGGGAGAAAGCTACGCTTTATTTAATATTGTATCAAGACACTTGACAGCTTTATTCATGTGACTGTTACCCTGAGAAACAAAATATTACACATTTATTGCCTTTTGTTAAATATATGCATTATCTAGGTGTCCACCTGTCTCTGTCCATTGCCTCTTTATTCCGTTTCATGGTATTTGTTGGGTCATAGGAAAATGTCACTGTTAAATTTTATTATTTTCAGTATAAAAAAAAACTGAGAACAAATGATCATGTGGTGTTTTTTGTTTTCTTTCTTTACATATGACTTTCTGCGTCCCCATTGCCACATACACCATAAATTAATCTCTTCTGTGTCCCGATTTTGTAATGGAACACCTTGGCATATTTAGCAAAAGAAACCAGAAATTATATTAAAGCAGCAGAACAGGCGGCATTGTGTGTGTGTGTGTTTTTTTTTCTTCTCTTTTTCTCTTCCCCAACTACGGTTTGAAGCAGGGGGTCTCTGGAGCTGAACGGTGTTAATTTCAGCTATGGGGACCCGTTTCCAGAGTTACTTCCGTAGCCGTGCCGTATCCTTGCGAAGATGAAATGTCCCAGTCACGCTGGCGAATTGGAAGCTGCAGCAGATGATGTCACAGCTTCCTGTTGGCCCGTGGGACATTTTAACGCTGCCATTATGTTAGGCACCCAATTCCCTGGCACTACTACAGAGGTAAATATCTCTGGAAGCAGGGGGTCCCCACGGCTGAAATTAACACAATTCAGCTCAGAAGACCCCCTGCTGAAAACCTTTAATTAAAAAAAGCACATAAAAAATAAATATGCAATACAGCCTGTTCTGCAGCTTTAAAAGTTTGATGGACTTCAGAGAATGGGATAAATAGTTATTCACATTAGGTAAATATATCTATTTTCATCATTTGGCATGCACTGAAACCGTGGGTTTCTGCTCCTAGAAACTGACCGTGCATAAAAGGACTGGTCATTTTCATTTCTGTTGTGGAACTTCAGACTCCATAAGATTATTGTCTGTCATGTTTAGGATGCCCTTGTGTCTATCATAAACTGCCCATAGAAAAACACACCATTACTGCCCTATCAGCCCCAGCAGTGGGTCTGACCTTGGTGGCCATGTTGGTCTCCCGAGAGGTTTCAACGCTGTTTCTGTACAAATGGTAGGTCCCAAGAGCTTGGAGTTCAGTTCCGAGAGACTCCTTTAAGTAAATACACTAAATAAATACACTGTTGGGAGAATTGCTGCAATAAAGTGTGCCTGGTGTATTTGACTCAGAAAAATGCAGTCCCCTTTGAAGTAACTTATTTGTATCTTTTGAAAAATAAATATGTTGTTCTTTTGGAAAATGAAGACACACACACACCTGCCAAAAACCTGAAACCGGTTCAGATAAATCAACTTCAGGTAAAGCCCAAGTAGAGGATGCAGCATTCACACGCTTTTCCAGTTCAATGGTGTTTAATAATAGAGCAATGTTTTCGGTCCAAAGGCTTGAAATGGGTCTACTCTACAGCTTTGGACCAAAATGTCGATCCATTAATAAGCAACATGGAGCTAGGAGACTGCTGCATTCCTCTACCTGTGTTTTGCTTTGGTCAGAGAACACTGGTTTCAAGCATATCAACCCTGTGTGTGTATATATCTGTTTGAAGAACAACAGCTTCATAATTACTACTAAAATATAGGTGCCGGAACTTGGCCTCTTAACGTCTCCTGCTCATCTCAAACCGCGTGACGTTGCGGCGTCACGGCAACGCGATGTAATTTGACACCTCGTTATGGTGATGCATCGTCACACGGAGAAGGTAAGAGAAAAAAGTCCTGGTTTTAGAAATGAGTGAAAAGTACTTTACATTTATTTATTTTTAAACCAGTATTCTCTCCATTTGCCTAATGAAACTTGCCACTGTGCTTACGTCCAAGAAGGGACTACCCTTTTAAAAGCCAGTTAGCTCTCAAAGCCGCACATGCTTTCCAATACTAGGATTTCATGCTAATCTCTTGAAATCCACAATAGTTGCCTTGTGCATGGAGTACATATTCTGTAATAGGATTTCATCCAAAACAACCCTTAAATAAACATTACTATAATTAGTGGGCAGAACAGTTTCTGTGTAAAATAATTCTAAAGTTTTATTGTGTTTGAAAACTATTTTTAACTTGCAGTAAATGGTAATGATTGTTTGCTTTTGCCAGCAGTAGAATTCCACAGCCTCTAATTGGCTTACACGAAACCTAATGGCAATTTGGGGTTTTCAGGTTGGTGCGTCTTGGAAAGTAGCCTAAAACATGAAATCAGATCCCTAGAGTCATCCTTCTACAAAGAATCTGCCACTAGGCGGTGTTCCAGCCTCACAAAGGATGGTTACAATGCTAAAAAGGCTTGTAGAAATCCTGCATCACAAACATATGTTTGTCTGTTTTTATACATCATGATAGCTGCTAAAGACGCAAAGTACATATTTCCTGTCTTGCCTCGAAATACTTTGAGCCTACCCACCTATCTGAACAAGCTCCTCACCTTTACTACAGGCAGCACTTTTTACTTGAAATACGACTCCAAAAGACTGCTCTGTGTTAGGGTGACCAGATGTCCTGGTTTTTTTTTGCCGTTTGTCCCGGGTCCCAACTTTTTTGACCACTGCCCCCTTTTTTGTGGTGTTGGGCGTGATTAGTGCTTGCCAGGCGCGCATGGACGAGTGGTCGGCAAATGCTGATCACGCATGCATGATCGGCGCCCACCATTTGTGCATGTGCTGTCGGCGCTCGCGACATTTTTCCTGGTTTTTCCCGAGACAGATATGTTCTCAGGGTCAGAGAAATAGAGAAAAAACTGCTCACCTAAATGTAATCTTAGTCCTATTAATAGAAAGGTAGATGCAAGGGAGGTAAAACAATATATGTAACAGGGAGAACTCAAAAGAATTGGGTTCAAAGCACCCCACTGTTTGCACTCATAACCAGGGTTGTAATTGGATACTCCTTAATGCCAGATATTCAGATCCCTAGCAGGGAACTGAGAGCGACGAAAAACAAAAAAGTTTAATTACATAATTCATTGTACACTTAATAGTTAACTAAGATTCAACAAGGAATCCGGCCGCTCCTTCTCTTACCGTGCACCTACTGTCTAGAACATTCTACCAGAGACTCTCAAAACCATCTCCGGTATAAGGCTGCATCCATAGTAGAACGCGCCCGCTTCTGCGCTCCTCGGCGCAATGCACGCTCACCTGCAGCAGGAGATATTTCCTGTCCTGCAGGCAGAGGCTTCAGGGAGGCGTGTCAAGGGGCGTGGCCGTGATGTCACTGAGCTGGTTTCGCCCTCATTGGGCAAACCGCTCACGTGACCCGGCCGTCGCGTGGGAAATACATGTTTGTAGCGCGAAGCGCCAGTCTCCGTGTAGCGCATGTGCACGCGCACTGTGCACTAAGTGTCTCCTAGTGTTTGTTTCGGTGCGCCGTCTCCTGCACTATGGACGTAGCCTAAGGCCGCGCTTATAGTGCTGGCGACGCGACCGATGCCATCGCCATTAGCGTTGGTTGTAATTAGGTTTTTAGCGACGTTGCTGGTGACAAGGCCAGTTACGTCACTAAAGGGGGCGGGCCGCACAATTTGATTGGTTTAGAGACAGTCATGTGACGATTGTCTGTAAAAAATCAAATTTACCCGGCTTCCAAATTTTGTTGCGATGTTGCTCTGTTGCCGTGGAGCTTGCTATAAGTGCTTGCGATGGAGTAAATTGATTTCTTTTGGAACAACGTTGCATTGCCGTCGCCGGCACTATAAGTGCAGCCTTAGTCATTTCAAGACTTCAGCTGTCTCATTTTAATCTTGTCTGTAACTGTTACATACGCTCATAATCATATATTATCTCTTTACTGTCCATGAAATGTCTGTAAATTAAATGTATAACCTCGGTTCATTTAATGTATCCATGTATTAACATAACAGCACCAAGGACATATCTGAAAACGAGCAGTAACGCAATATATTATTTCCTGGTAAAATATGTTATAAATAAATGTAATTGAAATACATTGTATTTGTACATTGTACAAAAGTACTCAAAGCAAGAGTGTTGTGCCTGTGAAACGGTTTCAAGAACCAGGAAGGACATCCTCATGTATAAATTAGGTAATGGGGAGATTCTAAATGAACAGGCAGAAGAATACCACTTTATCAATGCTAAAAAGATCTGGAATGTATTGCTCTGGCATTGGAGGAGTTAAAGGCAGTCAGACTTACTAGTTGCAAAATAGTATTGTTGTGGCGTTTCATTTTGTTGCTCATATTTCAATTCAATTGTAAAATCCTCGAGTCTTTTGTCTTGAATACAGAATAATATTTCCAGGTCTCTTGGAGTATTGCCCTATATTGTGGGTTTGCAGGTAACTTCCTTCTAACATAACCTTGTACATTACTATTTGGGACATGCTGCATTATTCTCTCAGCTCGTTAGGTGCCCCTCGTTAATATTCTGTATTGAACGTTGCATTGTGTCTGTCATTTCTGCTATTTAGAGTTCATCTGGCAGACCTAAATTAGAAAAACAATTTAGCATATTTTAAATTATCAAGCGTGTTAATAACGCTTGATTTGTTGTTATATTGCTAAGAACTTTGAATTCATTGCAGCTCCAGTCTATGGTACATAGGTACATAATACATATGTTGCTATATGTAGTGTGAGACTAAAGACATAATCCTGTTTATATGTTTTTATGGAAACATTTGACTAATTTACCTTTCCTGGAGAATTGAACCTGCCTTTCTTAGGCCGCGATTATGGTGACGGCAACGCGACCAATGACATCACCCGTCGCCACTGGCGAAAGTTGCACTTAGGTTTGGAGCGATGTCGCTGTAGACAAGGCCAGTGACATCACGAAGGGGGCGGGCAGAGTGCAGTAGGCACTCTGTGATTGGTGTAGAGACAGTCATGTGGCGACTGTCTCTCCCAAAATCAAATTTCAGTGGCTTCAAAAAATGTTGTTGCTTACTATAAGCGCATGCGACGGATCCAATGTATTTGTTTTGGCGCAACGTCATGTCGCCAGGCACTATAAGCGCAGCCTTACTCACACAAGTATTGCATTTAAAGCTGCAGACAAGCAATATCCTACATATTTGTTTTTTTTTTTTTGTTTTTTTTTAAATAAATCAGTTCTAAACTATGATAAAATACTTGTAGCATTTTTTTTAACAACAACTCTGAATGACATTTTTTATTTATTATAATGTAACAAGCATTTTCATTTCTATAGCAACCATTTACAAAGTCAAATCCCCTTCCGAAACAGGCTCTGGCACACCCCTTTTTGAGCCCTGCCCTCTCTAGAAGTGCACGAATTGTATCTAGTGACTGCCGGGTCACATGACCTTTCCCACAGAACTTTGCATCTTTGGTCCTATTCTGCTGCACTGACAGCCATTTAGTGAACCCCCAAGCCGAATCTTTGCCAATCGATCACAGAAGAATAGATCAATTGGCAACTTAGCTAATTACTTATCATTGTGTGGTTTGTAATGATGCACATATTAAAGGGGGGGCAGGGGGGAGAAAATGCTGCTTTAACAAGAAGCTCTTGCTTTGTCTTCTTTTGGTTAGGTATGCATTGCATGCACCTTTCGGCATTAAAAAGGGTTACTAGCCATTCTGCCCTAATAAAAGACGGTTTTGGAAGACGGACAACCTTCCCACTTGTGAAATTTGGCAGGAACCCCTGACACCAGACTCTTTGGGGAGCTACAGAGACATCTATCTTATTGCAGGCAGCACGGACGAAGAGATAATTACTCTCCAGATGACATACATGCAGGCAGCTCATGAGAGGTCTTTTAATTAAGCTGATAAGGTATGAATGATTTTATTATTGCAAAGCAGCGCATTGCTGGCCCCCTCTGGCAGCAAAGGGGTTAAGATGGTAGATAAAATATGAATCGTCTAGCAAATCAAAGTCTTTTCTCTGAGAGATTATAGGACGTGAGTTTCCTTTAAAGACAGTCGTAATGTCTGGGGCATAGAAATAAAGACGAGGAGAGCTGTTCATGGAAGTCTCTGGGCTGCAAATCAGTCATTACTGGTGCATAGGGCAAACCCAGATTTATTCAAGAGAATTGGACACATTTGGTACTGTTTTTACATTAGTTGGGCGGGTGGAAGAATTTTTAATTCCCGCTCATGATCAGTAAATCTGCCTTATATTTAACCCAATATTTAACCCAATTACAATTTTACATGTCCCTACACACTATCTCTTGATGATCACATGATCTCTATCAACCCCTAGCCTCACACCTGCAATCCAGTCCCAAGTCTCAGATTGTCTCTTGGCTGTATCCTTGTGGATGGTGCTTCGCTACCTTTAACTTGATGTAACCCCTGGTAAGAGATATGCAACCCACTCGCACTGCCCAGTCAGATTCCTCTCCAGCGTGCACTGAACATGTGACTCATGATGGACATGTGAGTGGACAATAACAAAGGCTGTTGACAATAGGGAGACTATGGATATGGACAATAACAGAGGCTGTGAGAGAGGAGGGACTAAGGAGAGAGGAGCCTTTAAGAAGGGCTTGCAGAGCACATGGGAGGAGACCTGTGCGAGCCTGAGTGATCTCAGGACTGATGGTTAGTGACCCTGGGCCAGTCTACGTTCTGCCGGTGTTACCGGACGCGGGCTGGAGGGAGATCAGCTAACCTCGTGAGGAGGCCCAGCAGATCATGTCAGGGGAGCGCAAACTTTTGGAGCTGCGCCCCCCTGCCTGCTCTCCCAGGTGCTCGCGCCCCACTTACTTTTTCACTTGCATCAAATACGCTCCGGGTGATGGCACATGACCCCGTTGCCATGGCAACTGGCGTCAAATGATGCCGCGGGGTCATGTGATGTCACGTCACATGGCCCTGCGGTGTCATTTGACTCCACATTGCCATGGCGACGCGGTAGAACAAGGCTTCTGAATCCCGGTAAGTAGGTTACGGAGGCCTCGGGCGATTAACCGGCATTGAATTTAAATGCCTTTGGGAAGAGCGCAGGACCTCTGCAACCGCCCGCGCCTCCCCACCCCCCCAAAAAAAAATCCTGTGCATCCCTGGTCTAAGTGAGAGCAGCATGGAAGAACGCGCACCATCAGAGGGAATCCTCAACGGCAGTCATGTTAAAGTGGTACCGAAAGCTCAAGCCTGATACATTGATACATTGAGCTAAGAGCACGAACGGTGTGCTGGCACCATCACACAGGCCTTGATACCCAGGATTGGGTGGCCTCAGCAACAGACACTGACATACACCCACGCAGTGTTTATTGGGGCATGTTATATGAATGTCTGTAGTGGTCCTTCTGTTAAGGATCATAAGGTATATAAAAGAAAACCTTATCAAATGTGGCGCTCTGTATACTAAAGTGAAGTGAGTAAATACAACAGTGAGGTGTAAAATCAACTTAATAAAAAATCGTGATACTCATACAAACACATGTATCGAATGCTGCTGTAACCCGGTGTAGGATTGCTCTTTCAATCCTCGTGGCAAGTGGAGAGGTGTAGATCATCAGGAAGCGCAAACATGTGAAAACAAAACACAAATACTGATGGTGCAGTATAGTAGTGATAGTGGCGTGGGTAATAAATTCGCAGGTCTATGTGCAAAATACTCACAAATGTGAGGTGATAATGGACCCGTAAAGGTATCTTTGGGAGGTGTGGTGCAAACAATGCGATCAGGATAGCGATCTGTCACCCACCAGATGAATCACTCCAATGGACCTTAGTAAAAGATAAATCCGGACATAGTGCAGACTGTACAGGATAATTTATAAGGGTAGATAAAATCCAATACACTCACATGGTCAAAGATTTAAAAAAGCATTCAGATCTCACGCAGTGGATCTCTGCAACCGGTTGAGTGGTGTCTCCAGTGGATTTTATTACCCACGCCACTATCACTACTATACTGCACCATCAGTATTTGTGTTTTGTTTTCACATGTTTGCGCTTCCTGATGATCTACACCTCTCCAAGGATCATAAGGTACCAGAGGGTCCATTGCTACTTACTTTATAAATACAGTTATACTATAAACCTTGTTCTAGTCTGTCTCCCGTTGTCTGACCTTATGCCACATGTGGGACATCACATAGAGAAGGACTCAAGCCCCTACCTTACTGGCAGGTGTTAGTCTGAGGTAAAATACCTCAGGAGTTACATTAGTATATCTACAACTGAGCTCCTCATATTTCCTTCCAAACCGGACCTAATATCCCCATTTTGCATCACCGCAAATAGTACTACTATCTATCCTATCGCCAGGGCTGCTAAGAGAGTGGGAGAGCTGGGAAAACTGTCCCAGGCCTGGCGGTTAAGGGGGGCCCGGCCAGCTTGTGCTGGAAGTTGGGCCTTGCCAGAGGTCGGGCCCAACTTCTGTGCCCAACTGCCAGGCCATCTGATTGCTGCATGGCCGCAATTGCTGATACTGTAGTGAGCCTCCCTCCCCTCCACCAGTTGGTACTGGAAGTTTGGCCCGGTGTGGCACCGGAGGCCTCCCCCCCCACCACAAAGTCTTTTGTGTGTTTTGCAGGGGGGGTGGGGCGGGTTGGAGGAATTATGTGGGGGTATGAGGGGGGAGTGGTGTGTGGGTATTGTTGGGGGTTCTGGTGTATGGGTATTGTGGGGGAATTGTGTGTGTGGGTATGGCCAGTGAGGGATTGAGTGAGAGGGAGGGGGAGAGAGTGTGAGCGAGAGAATGGAGGGAGAGAGAGGAAGAGAGTTAGTGGGAAAAGAGGGAGACAAATACATGGTGGGAGTGTGAGAAGGGGTGAGAGAGTGAAGAGGTGAGAAGGGGGGGGGGGGCTTGCAAGGCCACTGACAGGGTGGAATCCAGTGGAAACCCTAGTCTTGAACCCCGGGAAAGCTGTTGGCGGCTCTGCCTGTCCCCAAAGCATTTTGCCCACGTGAGACTTTTGACTCTTCCCTTTCCTGCTCTATACACACCATTGCTAAAATGTGCCCGTTCTTCCTTCATAATATTGCCAAGATCCGCCCTTCCCTCTGTCAATCTACTGCTAAAACGAATCCATGCCCTTACCCTCCCCCATCTGGATTATTGTAACATACTGCTAACAGGCCTCACTACTTTCTCCCTTGCAATCAATCCAAAATTCTACAGCTAGAATCATTTCATTTTCTCCCAAAACAGTCTCTGCTCATCTCCTCCTTAAATTACTCTCCTGGTTTCCCATCAAATTTTAGATCACCTACAAAGTTTTCCTCCTTATGTTCAAGTGCTCTCCACTCATCGGCTCCTTTTCCCCCCTTTCACCTCTACTGCTCTCTCTCACCTTAAACACTTTCCCCTCACTACTCCTTACCTGTTGAACTCCCTCACACTCAGTATATGCCAAGCACCTTCTCTCCCCATCTTTAAGTCAAACCTTAAAACTCATCTATTAAATTAAGCATTTCAATAGCCTGGGCTCATGGCTACTGTCCCACACCCAGTGTCACTCATACCAACCATTGTGGCCAAGCACTGCCATCTACTGCCCTTGTTCCCTCATCGCCTGTCTCTGTAAGTCTCCCAACATTCCACTTAGAGTGTAAGCTCTCCGTGGCAGGGATTTCCTTTCCTATTGTTTGATTGTATTTGTTTCGCTTATTGTATTAAAACTCCCTGTATTGTATCTTTGTAAAACACACACACGTTTCCTTTTTTAGCTTTTCTGCTGCTGGGAAGCCTGGAACTCCCTTTGCAATGGGTAGCTAACAACATATCCCCCGCTATCTGTGATAACAGTCTCCAAAGATAGGAAATTCCACCCTTCAATGCTCTTCTCGTTGAGGCAGTGATGTGCAACCTTTTAAGAGCTGTGCTGCAGCCTGGTGTCACCCCTTCAAGAGTTCCTCTGACTTTGCTGCACACTTAGTGTTTGCATAGAAAGTACAATTGGTATAATGGTACAATAATATTTCTATTAACTGTAGCCCCCTGTAAACAGCACAGGCTATACCTATCTTCCTCCTACTGTGGTAAGTCCTGTTAAGGGCAGGCACCAGTAGTCATCATGGGTTTTCCCCCTTCCAAGCCCTGCCCTGAGTGGTAGATGCAGGCCCCTGCCTCTGCTGCAGGCACGAGTCAGAGGGGAGGCTCTGCTGACATCACAAGGGGTGGGGCTGACTATATTTAGCAGCCAGCTCCCGCTGGTTTTGGGAGTCTAGTAGCAGTCGAGAGTTCGAGTAGTGCGAGTCGAGGAGTTGGAGGAGACAGCGCGGTCTCACCTGTGAGCCGTGCAGGAGAGACTCAGCCACTTTGAGTAGGGCTGATAGTATTATAGACCGGTGGACCAATGCCCCTCACCCCCTGCCTGGGGTGATGGGGAGAATCTATTCCCCACCCCGAGGATAGCCTCGGGGGTGGGCCGCGGGGTATTGACGCCCCAGCCCAGACCATCCTGTCGGAGGAGAGACTTGGAGGGAAGGAGAGGAGGAAAGATCTGTGCAGGGAGGAGAGCGGAGTAATTAGCAAGACATTGCTGTTGTTGTTGTGGCTGCTGGTCGCCACTACATTTGAAGTTGCTGCCCTGATCAATAAAGAGACTATCCTTTTATACAAAGACTGTTGTGCGAGTTTGGAGCATTCACCCTGGGACCAAAGGGGGTTCTTCTATACAGGTCCTATTCCAGATTCCTGGGAGTATAGAAGATGGAGGCGCTGCACCACTAAAAAAGCCTGGAGGCTACCACCCCAGAATCCTGGTCCTGTCTCCCCCATAACATCGCGGGAAGCTCAGGCCCTCCTTTTCCTCACAGGTATGCACCACCACTATGCATGTAATCTGCCCTCACGCACCCTAGATACACCAGATGAGTCTAGGGGGGGGGGGAATAAGGATTACATTTGGAGGCGCTGCTGAGATATATATGCCAGAACAGGTCAGGCTTACAGCGAGGCAGAACGGGAAGAGTGAGATGCACTCTCCATGCAAGTGCTGGAGAAGGAAGGGCGCAATTGCATATACCGAGGGTAGTCAGGGGAGCGTAGACACTCGCACAGTATGCCTTGGGTGCCCTTAGGAGGTGGCGTAGGAGGGGTGATTAGTTATAGCTGCCCGAGTCCCTTGAGGCAGATAGCATGAGGCAACTGGGGGGGTCAGCCTGTTAACTAGTCCAGGGACCATGGCCCAGGGCCCGCGCTATGAGTGGCCAAAAGTAGGAGACGCCCGTACCTAGGAAAGAGAGGTACCCTAGCTATCACCCACACAAACACACCACAGAGCACTTGCACTGAAGACACCGAGTACAGTGCATGGAGGAGGGGAGTTCCGCTGAGCCTGGGGTAAAGCCACCTCATATTAGTGGGATACAGAAACCGAATGCAGAGCACACATTTGGAGGTCAGTCAGTGTTTAGGTACGAGATACCCAGTAGACACTGAGAACAGGGAACATGCACATTTGGAGGACTCATCCAAGATGGTGCCTGTCCCTACATGTGCTCCGCGGAGCAAGAGAGACAATCTAAAATGGCGGTTCCCGACAATCCGGAGCAAGCATGTGAAAGGTGCAAAGAGACAGTGAGATCAATGTGGCGGGAAATGTGCAAGAGTTTGGCGCCAAACCCAGATTTCTTGCAAGAAGAGCGGCGCGAAAGCCGAAAGCCCACCCACCTGTGCCGTGACTGGTCAGAAGGCCAGGCACGTCACACTGAAGGAGAAAAGGCCCCGCCTCTGGATTCCACCAGAGGGAGGAGGCCCACCGAGAGCCAATCAGAAGCATCCTCCCCAGCGAAGGGAGGGACCGGAAGCCAGAGCGAAGAGCTTCACTTTTGTCTGGCATTCGAGGAGCAAGGAGCTGAGACACTGAGCTGTTCCAACCCTGAGCGAATCATGTCCGAGATGCATACTTCAATTTACCAGCTACCCGGAGGCCTACTGGTAGTGGAGGTAGCTGAGCACGAATACCTCCGGTGTTTTTGTGTTCATTGCGGGATACCGGGCGCGGTACCAAGCACCAAGGCCCGATGCCCTCAATGTGGCACGTTTTACCTTTGGCCGAACGAGCCGTGGCCTGTAATCGCGACACCGCGAGGTGCCTCTCAGGGGACATTGACGGAGGTGGCGGAAGGCAAAGACAAGACTGCCCTGGTTCCCCGTTACACCCAAGCGGGAGGAACTAAGGCCCAGCCCGCTATCGAACTGAGTGAGCTGTCGATGGAGAAGAGCGCGACCGCAATGGAGGTACCAGAGCGAGACTACTTTGTGCCTATACCCACTGGTTGTATCGCCGAAAAACCGGGTGACTCCCTAGCGGAGGAACCGATCTTGATATCCTCGGAGGACGAGGTTGGTGTGACATCGGTGGCGATGCGCCTACCGGCGAACCACCCCAAAGGCATCAAGAGGGAGCAGACGAGTCCGTAAACTTTCCGACGGTGAGCGCTGGTGCGGCCGGAGGCCCGTAGCAGTCCCACAGCCATGGTGACTCCCAGTGCGACGGAGACGGAGACCGAGACGATCCTAGAGGAGCCCGACATCATCAAAAAGCAGCGGAGCGGTAAGGAGACTCCACCACCCCCTTACTCCCGCCAGGCGCAGACCGCAACCACGGCGGACTAGAAGGAGAGGATTGAGGCCTACTTGTTCGGCCGTGCCCCGGATGCTCCGCCACCGCCCATGCCGGTCCTCGACGCACTTCCGGTGCGTGACCACGGAGCGGGTGGAGATTCTGCGGGCACCCCTGATGACGTAGTTTCCGGTTCCACCGGAAAGAAAAAGCCTGGAGGAGTGTTCTCCTCACGAAGCATCGATGCAGCCATTGCCCTGGCTACCCTACAGAGCCGAGGCCCCTCCAGGGAAGCCAGAAGAATGGCGGAGAGCGTGTCTAAGAAAAGGTCCCCTGGTCGCGGGATTGCCCGCTTGCTGGACATTGAATTGGACGTTCCCCCAGCCCCAGCCCATAGCTCCATTGGCCCGGCCACTGCCCCTGCCCCGTCACGAGTGGTGCCACCGGGACCTACCAGGGATAAGTTATGTAAATTTCCCAAATATTCCAAGGACTTGCGGGATTGGGAGTTGAGTGATGAAGGGTCTGATGGGGAGATACCATATTCATGTGTTATACCTGTGCCTAACCCTGTGCCGTTTTCTCCTGCAGCTAGAGGGAGGGCCCGTGGGTCCCACACTCCAGTAGAGGCTGGGCCTACCAGCAAAGTGGTTCGCAAGATGAATCCTACGGTGTATTATAATGCCAAAGGGAGGAGAGATTGCTCGCGATCTACTGATGCGTGTACGTCGGGTGTATCATCTCAGGTAGAGTCTGAGGTAGAACGTACTAGTCAGTCCGCAGAGTACGAGCACGAGGGGATGGACCGTACGCGGTTCCTATTAATTAAGAATAATATTGTAGACCATTGGTGGGCGGCTGGTTCTTTCACTCAACAAGAGGTGGAGGATGAGTTGGATCATCGGTACAGGGAGATAGAACAGAAACTTGTTGTACCTCGAGGCCCCAGTATCTTATATGATGAAGTAGCTCCGGAAGATCCTGTGTTTTGGGTATTGCCAAGCAGGGCGGGGCACCGCAGACTCACCAAACTAAGTCGAGCTGACCAGGCCATAGTTGCTAGATACCGGCAGTCCCACTGGTATGAGTATCCTTACGTGCCTGAGCCCATCATGAGGGAAATTGAAGAGAACCGAGACAGCTGGCTTAGGGAGGCAGTCCAGGAATATCTTCGGACCAAGTTCGGTCAGGGAGGGTATCACAATGAGGATAAGATCAGTGAATTAGTGCGCATATGGAGTATAGGTAGATGTATATACATGCATGGTGTAACCTATAGGCCTGAGCATGGGCCGGTTCAGTCGTTCGCTGTGACTGTCACGGATCACAATGGGCGGAGAATACGCAAGCCTGATCCAAAGCATAATCTGTAGGGTTCTTCATGTTGGGAGTACCCGGTTGTATTATTATTGAACTACCTCATTATGCAATGTATGATGACAATGTCTCATGTGTGCTGTTTCCCAGGTTGTTCGCCGCAGGATGGGTCTGCTAAAACTAGGTCCAAGTGGGGACCATTGGATTCCACCATAGGGAGAGTGTAGCCCCCTGTAAACAGCACAGGCTATACCTATCTTCCTCCAACTGTGGTAAGTCCTGTTAAGGGCAGGCACCAGTAGTCATCATGGGTTTTCCCCCTTCCAAGCCCTGCCCTGAGTGGTAGATGCAGGCCCCTGCCTATGCTGCAGGCACGAGTCAGAGGGGAGGCTCTGCTGACATCACAAGGGGTGGGGCTGACTATATTTAGCAGCCAGCTCCCGCTGGTTTTGGGAGTCTAGTAGGGAGTCTAGTAGCAGTCGAGAGTTCGAGTCGAGGGGTTTGAGTAGTGCGAGTCGAGGAGTTGGAGGAGACAGCGCGGTCTCACCTGTGAGCCGTGCAGGAGAGACTCAGCCACTTTGAGTAGGGCTGATAGTATTATAGACCGGTGGACCAATGCCCCTCACCCCCTGCCTGGGGTGATGGGGAGAATCCATTCCCCACTCTGAGGATAGCCTCGGCGGTGGGCCGCGGGGTATTGACGCCCCAGCCCAGACCATCCTGTCGGAGGAGAGACTTGGAGGGAAGGAGAGGAGGAAAGATCTGTGCCGGGAGGAGAGCGGAGTAATTAGCAAGACATTGCTGTTGTTGTGGCTGCTGGTTGCCGCTACATTTGAAGTTGCTGACCTGATCAATAAAGAGACTATCCTTTTATACAAAGACTGTTGTGCAAGTTTGGAGTATTTACCCCGGGACCAAGGGGCTTCTTCTATACACGTCCTATCTCATATTTCTGGGAGTATAGAAGATGGAGGCGCTGCACCACTAAGAAAGCCTGGAGGCTACCACCCCAGAAGCCTGGTCCTGTCTCCCCAATAACAACGCGGGAAGCTCAGGCCCTCCTTTTCCTCACAGGTATGCACCACCCATACGCATGTAATCTGCCCTCACGCACCCTAGATACACCAGATGAGTCTAGGGGGGGGGGGGGGGAACAAGGGTTACATAACTAACAGCTTTAGATATTATGTGTAATTGTTAACATTACAATAATGACCTTCAAAAATGTGGCACAAAATAACTTTGGTTTCTTGAGTAACATACTTGCCATTACTCCATTGGTCTCAGGGGACACATGGTAACTATCTAAGAAAATTGAAGCTGTTATGTGCGCGCTGGCCGTAAGATCCCTCATTAACCCTTAGCGATGACCCCCTGATGAAGCGTTGTTACAACGCGAAACGCGCAGAGGCAAGAGTTAATACGTTGAGTGACGCATAACGCAGAAGACCGTGACGACGGAAGCCTGCAGTCAGCACTCGCCCACGAGGACGCCGCGATCAGCTGCTGCTTGCTTGCAGCATCTAATCTACTTTTCCGGAACTTTACTTTCCAGCTGGACTTCCTGCACCCCATGTGCGTGGGATATCTGTATACCATGTTGTGGGACCAGCTGAAGACAACATCGGAACTCCGGTAGTGGGGAGACTGAAACTTTTTTATTGTAAGAGGAACTCCGGTAGTGGGGAGACTGAAACTTTTTTTATTGTAAGTGGATCTCCGGTAGTGGGGAGACTGAAACTGTTTTATTGTAAGTGGATCTCCGGTAGTGGGGAGACTGAAACTGTTTTATTGTAAGTGGATCTCCGGTAGTGGGGAGACTGAAACTGTTTTATTGTAAGTGGATCTCCGGTAGTGGGGAGACTGAAACTGTTTTATTGTAAGTGGATCTCCGGTAGTGGGGAGACTGAAACTTTTTTATTGTAAGTGGATCTCCGGTAGTGGGGAGACTGAAACTTTTTTATTGTAAGTGGATCTCCGGTAGTGGGGAGACTGAAACTTTTTTTATTGTAAGTGGATCTCCGGTAGTGGGGAGACTGAAACTTTTTTATTGTAAGTGTTGTATTGTTTTTTTTTTTTACATAAAATATTACCTATTTTTACTGAATATGTCCCTCCATGCGCTTTTTCTTTTATCTTAGAACAATCTAAGAAACCTCGGGGCTCCATGGAACACAGGTTGGAAATCACAGATTAAGAAAATCTTTTCTTTGCTGCTGGTGGAATCATCTTTCCTCTTGTTTCAATATTTTACAATCTTGTACACAGGGATTTAGAGTACGGACAAACAGACACCGGGAAATACAGAACCCGTACGGTGTTAACAATAGCATATTTAAATAGAAATATAGGTAGATGGGAGCTCTCTCCTCACATGTTTACAACAGCTAGGAGAACTTTGAGGCTTATTATGTACTTTACGTACTGTCGCAAACGTCTTTTTTTTAAAGCAAAATTGGTGCACAGAAATCTTGTTTTAAATTGTGCTTGTGTGCGCCCCCGTACTAATATGACATTTCTCCATCAGCATCATGCACATCATCTTTTTTTATTTTTTGGGTGCACAGATGTTAATGGTATGTACTAAAAAATGATGTTTCTGTGTGCCAAAAAAAGGAGAAAGTGTGTCAAAATGGTCCGCCAAGTTCGGCGTAAACCCTAAGAAGTCTGTTTGCAGTCTTAGCGCAGAATGAAGCTGCTATGTCTAAACCAAAAATATACTGTATTTGAACCAGTATGGATGTTTCAATAAATGGGTTAATAAATGTATTATTTTCCCAGTATGGCTATTATAAATAACACTACTCATTTATATTTACTAACACTAGCTAATTTAATTAAATTGAACCAGTCTGATATTAAACATGATGTAATGCATCAAAATTCATTTCAAACAACGAACTATGCATCATACTGTACGTGTGAAGCCTTCATACATAGGACGTACATTTTATTAGAGTTTGTACTTTTTAGCACTAATATTTTTATGCACAAGAAGAATTCAAATAGGATCTTAGTATAGAGGCCCTTTGTTCTAACATTAAGTAAAAGGTTTGAAACTTTCTCTGCTGAAATACGGATGACATGTTGCATTTTCCTCAGGCACTGAAGCGGTTAAAGAGACGGTCCAAGCGGCACTTAAACAAAACACAAAATAAATGACTGAAGCTGTCCATCGATTAGTTCTCCCGTGACCGATCATTAAAGATCCTGCTTCCCAGGGTTCGCTAAATGGTCGCCTGTCAGGTTCAATCGATCCTTCCGTCAGTGTAACTCAGCAGCTACAATGTATTCTTATATTAATAAGGTAACATTACCTATTGGTACAGTTTGCAGCTCAAACTGCTGGGGAGATTGGCAACAAATTATCACAAACAGGAAAGTGTTGCAAAAATCTTGCGCTGGGAAGTATTGTATTGTATGTCTTTATTTATATAGCACCAAAAGTGTACTCAGCGCTTCATAAAGAATACAGTAGAGGGAATTATAATAATACAATAAGTGCAGCAAAATCAGACAATAGGAAAGGAAATCCCTGCCCCGAAGAGCTTACAATCTAAGAGGTTTGATGGGGAACTTACAGAGACAGCAGGTGAGGGAATAAGTGCTGTAGATGGCTGTGTTTCGCCACAATGGGTGGTAGGAGTGACTGAGTGTGGGTGAATAGCCATGAGTGCAGGCAATTGGGATGCTTTGTGGGGTGAGTTTTAAGGTTAATCAGTATTAAAATGAGAGGGTTAACACAATTTACAGGGGAAGAGATGGCAGGGAGGCATGGGTGAAATCAGGTGTGTACTAAAACTTGCTATAGAAATCAAAGGATGCTCAGTATATTAAAACTCATTAAAAATGGCATTAAGAGTTTCATTTAAATAATGTAGTAACTATCTAATATTACAGAACGTATTTATTTTAAAACACACACGTAGGATATTTCATGGATCGAACCTTTAAAAGAGAGCAGAAGTCTCTCTCCTATTTCTCTTTCTTTCGTTTACTTCTCAGAGTTTCGGTATTATGAGAAGCTCAATCTCTAATGGCAGAGGAGGCTAATGGAAGACAGTTTAACTATTGTTAAGAAGACATGACAAAGATGTAGGTTTTAATACTTAAATCCCTTTGTCAAACAGTAAAGAAGCTGGGTAAACTTTCCTGCTTTTTAGTAAATCTCCAGTGAAGAGCCGATTCTGCTAACCGCAGAGGCCCTGAAAGGTGCATTCACTCTTACTTCATGTAATTCAAAAATGCTGTATACCTGTCTCTTTACTGCAGCACGTCAATCACAGCGCTTTCTTTAGAAAGTAACCAATTGTGGTGACCGTACTGCTCAGCCTAATACAAATAGCAATGATAGCATATAACAGGGTGCAATAGGACAAGTAATAATCGTTTTAACAGAGTTGGTTCAGGAGGAACTTCTGGGTTCCTCCTGAACCTACTCTGTTAAAATGATCCTTTCTTTAGAAAGTCCAGTGAGAAAGTACATGGGACACTTTAGTGTGTTTATATGGGACACTTTGTATCAAGCTGCTGATGTTTACGCCTGTATGTATGCCCTTGATTACGTGAGAAAGGTCCTTGATTCTGTGCGCCAGAGTCCCATGTAAGAAAGTTTTTGATTGTATTTCTTATTTTCACACAGATCTCTTGCTTGACACGTCTTCAGACCTGATGGCGTTAAGTGCGAAAAGAAAAAGTTAAACTGTGTTGATTAGTAGTGCAAACTTCCATGCCTCCCATTTTAATATAGCTCCAAATGACTCTTCCTACAACCCACTCCCCCAAGCAGCCCAGTGAGAAGAAAGGGAATACAGTGTGTGTGTGTGTGTGTGTGTGTGTGTGTGTGTGTGTGTGCGCAATGTGGGTTCCCTCTGAAGTGTTTCACCCATTGCTTCACGTCAGGTTAGGGGGGGGGGGGTGGAAACTCCAACATATGACGCATGTGAGACAAACCCAACCAATAAGTCCATGAACGGTACACTCTGATTTCTAAAATATTTCCAAGGCGTCCAAACTGGTTTATCTTCTCAGAGACGAAAATGGGTATTTTTGCGCCCGGGGCTAGTTCCACAAACTGCGTGCCACCTCACCCCCAATTTATAGAACCCCCTCTCTTTCCCCACTCTTTCCCTCTCATTTACTCTACCCCTTGTGCCGCCCTTCTTTCTCACCCCCCCCCCCTCTGCTTTGTCCCCCCTGGGCCCTACCTGTGATGCTGGATCTCTGTGCCCATCCTGTGCCCCCTCTCAGACTGTGCCTGGGGCAGCTGCACTGCCCTAGTTCCGTCTCTGATCTTATATTCTGCGCCACTGGTTCTATTGCTTAATGGTGTTCAGAATACAAACATAGACTCTTTTGTGTTACGTGTGGGTGCTTTGTCACCATATTTCGCTCTCTCACAGCCACCAACAGTCTAAGTTCTTTCAAAACTAAAGCTGTCTCACATTTTAATCTGGTCTGTAACTGTTACATACGCCTATAATATATATTATCTGTTACTGTGCATACAATGTCTTGTATATAATGTATACCCTGTTCACTTATGTAACTGTATTTGTAACCATGTATTATTTGTCAACTTAACGCTATGCCCAGGACATACTTGAAAACAAGATGTAACTCTCGATGTCATACTTCCTGGTAAAACATTTTATGAATAAAATAAATAAATATTTGAGTTTTAATACAGTGAAGGCACCCTGTCAATTTTTTTGTATATACCATTATGTATATATGTATGTATTGGGTGATAAATTAGTGCATACAAAAAAGCGCTAATATCGCAGTGAACAAAAAAGATACTAATATAAAAAAAACAGTGTATATGACCAAATAATAATAGTAATAATAATAACAATAAACATATTGTCCTGTGAGTGCCAAACAGCTGCCTAAAAAGTTCAGCTGGCTGTCTTACAACCAGTTAGAGTATGAGAACAAAACAGACCTTTCTGGCGCTTGGACTGTGAGACAACACAAAAGTATTTGTGTAAAATGTGGATAATGTCAATAACGATGAATTCGGATCCTCAGAAGAACTTTCACCTCAAGAGATAGGAGACAAAAACACAGTACACACTACCTTAGTGTATTATCCAAGAGACAAATGACTGATAGATGTCAGGAATACTGGCAGGGGTGAATTTAATACTCCATATGGAACAAGATTGAAAACCTTAATCTACATTAAAAATGTACACTTGTACATACAAATATATAAGCAAATGCTCTTAGCACTTAATCTTTGACTCATCCACCGGTTAAAAATTGAAATCCTACTCACAACAAGTGACTAGGACATGAGCCTTACTGTGGAGATATCACTGGCGCCTTGGATCACCGTTCGTTGGTAGGTGCTGGGTCCCAGTCATTCAGGAATGCCTCGCTGTCCAGAGTCCTTCGAATCCTCGCCGCTCGGCAACTCCTACTGATGGCACCACAGATTTCTCCTACATGGTGTCCGCGCTGTGCCATAAGACCTACGTGTTTCAAGACTCAAAATAGCGGGTACCCCCCGATGAAGAGACCCGCTATTTTGAGTCTTGAAACGCGTAGGGCAATTTTTTTATGTAGATTGAGATTTTCAATCTTTTTCCATATGGAGTATTAAGTTCACCTCTGCCAGTATCCTTGACATCTATTGTATTGTATTGTATGTCTTTATTTATATAGCGCCATTAGTGTACATAGCGCTTCACAGTAGTAATACATGTGGTAATCAAATAAATAACAGATAATATAAATAACAAATCATGGGAATAAGTGCTTTAGACATAAAAGTAACATTTCGGAAGAGGAGTCCCTGCCCCGAGGAGCTTACAGTCTAATTGGTAGGTAGGGAGAATGTACAGAGACAGTAGGAGGGAGTTCTGGTAAGTGCGTCTGCAGGGGGCCAAGCATTATGTATCGTGTTTAGAATATCTACAGTGCTATTCATATGCTTCTTTAAGCAAGTGTGTCTTAAGGTGGGTCTTAAAGGTGGATAGAGAGGGTGCTAGTCGGGTACTGAGGGGAAGGGCATTCCAGAGGTGTGGGGCAGTCAGTGAAAAAGGTTTAAGGCGGGAGAGGGCTTTAGATACAAAGGGGGTAGAAAGAAGACATCCTTGAGAAGAACGCAAGAGTCTGGATGGTGCATACCGAGAAATTAGGGATGAGATGTAAGGAGGGGCAGAAGAATGTAAAGCTTTAAAAGTGAGGAGAAGAATGGAGTGTGAGATGCGGGATTTGATCGGAAGCCAGGAGAGGGATTTCATGAGGGGAGATGCTGAGACAGATCTAGCAAAGAGTAGAGTGATTCTGGCAGCAGCATTTAGGATAGATTGTAGGGGAGACAGGTAAGAGGCAGGAAGGCCGGACAGCAGGAGGTTACAGTAATCAAGACGGGAGAGAATGAGGGCCTGAGTCAGAGTTTTAGCAGTCGAACAACAGAGGAAAGGGCGTATCTTAGTTATATTGCGGAGGAAAAAGCGACAAGTTTTAGAAATGTTTTGAATGTGAGGGGCGAATGTGAGAGAGGAGTCGAATGTGACCCCTAGGCAGCGTGCTTGGGCTACTGGGTGAATGATTGTAGTTCCAACAGTAATGTGGAAGGAGGTAGTAGGGCCAGGTTTGGGAGGAAGTATGAGGAGCTCTGTTTTAGCCATGTTGAGTTTAAGGCGTCGGAGGGCCATCCAGGATGATATAGCAGAGAGACATTCAGAAACTTTGGTTTGTACAGCAGGTGTAAGGTCAGGTGTTGAAAAGTATATTTGTGTGTCGTCGGCATAGAGGTGATAATTAAACCCAAAAGATGTTATTAGGTCACCTAGAGAGAGTGTGTACAGAGAAAAGAGAAGAGGTCCCAGGACAGAGCCCTGGGGTACCCCCACAGAGAGATCAATAGAGGAGGAGGTGTTAGCAGAAGAGACACTAAAAGTACGATGGGAGAGGTAGGATGAGATCCAGGATAGAGCTTTGTTCCGAATACCTAGAGTATGGAGAATGTGGAGGAGAAGAGGGTGGTCCACGGTGTCAAATGCTGCAGAGAGGTCGAGTAATATGAGCAGAGTGTAATGACCTCTGTCTTTGGCAGCATGGAGGTCGTCAGTTATTTTAGTGAGGGCTGTTTCGGTGGAGTGAGCAATGCGGAAGCCAGATTGTAGAGGGTCTAGGAGAGAATAGGTGTTGAGAAAATGGAGCAAGCGACAGAATACAAGACGTTCAAGGAGTTTAGAGGCAAAAGGCAGGAGGGAGACAGGTCGATAGTTAAAAAGACAGGTAGGGTCAAGCTTGCTGTTTTTGAGTAATGGTATGACTGTTGCATGTTTGAAGGAGGATGGAAAGGTTCCAGAGCAGAGGGAGGAGTTAAAGATGTGTGTAAGCGTAGAGATTATAGTAGGAGCTAGAGGTTTTAGGAGATGGGAGGGAATGGGGTCAAGAGGGCAAGTGGTAGAGGGAGAAGAGGAGATCAACAACGACACATCCTCCTCTGAGACAGTGGAAAAAGACACAAGGAAGGCAGGAGGAGAGTTAGGAAGAGGTGTAGGATGGGGGGGAAGAAACAGAGGGGATGTTCTGCCGTATGGATTCCACCTTTTCCTTAAAATAGTCAGCAAAGTCCTGAGTGGAGATGGAGGAAGGAGAGGCAGCTGAGGGTGGTTTGAGTAGAGTATCAAAGACAGAGAACAGTCGGCGTGGGTTAGACTTGTGCATGTTGATTAGTGCAGAAAAGTAGGCTTGTTTAGCTTGCGAGAGGGCAGAGTTGAAACAGGATAGCATAAATTTGTAGTGAAGGAAGTCTGCGAGAGTGTGAGACTTCCTCCAGAGGCGTTCAGAGGAACGAGTGGAGGAACGCAGCATGCACGTGTGGGAATTTAGCCAGGGTCTAGGGTTAGAAGGGCGAGGGCGGCAGAGAGAAAGCGGGGCATGTAGATCAAGAGAGGAGGACAAGACAGAGTTGTACTTTCTGACCAGGTTGTCAGGGTCTGTAGCAGAGCTGAGAGAGGAGAGGGAGGAGTGTAAAGTGGACTCAAAGTCAGGTAAGTGAATAGAGCGCAGGTTTCTGCAGAACCGGGGGGTAGATGGAGGTGGAGAAGGGGAGAAGCGAGATAAAGAGAATGAGATGAGATGATGGTCAGAGAGAGGAAAAGGGGAAATGGAGAAATCAGAGAGAGAGACGTTTTTAGTGAAAACCAGGTCTAAGTAGTGGCCATCCTTGTGGGTGCTGGCTGCAGTCCACTGTTGAAGGCCAAAAGAAGAGGTAAGAGAAAGAAAGCGGGAAGCCCAAGAGAGAGAGGGGTCATCAATGTGGCAATTGAAGTCCCCAAGGAGAAGAACAGGGGAGTCTGAGGAGAGAAAGAAAGAGAGCCAGGATTCAAAGTGAGAGAGAAAGGCAGAAGGGGGATGAGTAGAGGTAGGTGGGCGATAGATGACAGCAACATGAACAGGGAGAGGAGAGAAGATCTGGACAGTGTGAGCCTCAAAGGAGGGAAAAGCAAGAGAGGGGGGAATATGAAGGGTTCGGTAATGGCAGACAGAGGAGAGCAGGAGCCCCATGCCTCCACCCCTGCCATCAGGGTGCGGAGTGTGGGAGAAGGAAAGGCCACCATAGGAGAGGGCAGCTTCCAGAGCAGAGTCAGACTGAGTGAGCCAGGTCTCAGTTATAGCAAAGAGAAGCAGGGAGTGAGAGAGAAAGAAGTCATGTACAGAGAGGAACTTGTTAGAAAGAGAGCGTGCGTTCCAAAGGGCACAGGAGAAAGGGAGAGAGGAGGGAGGGTGGCAGGGGATGGGTATGAGGTTGGAGGGATATCATCTGTCAGTCATTTGTCTCTTGGATAAAACACTATGGTAATGTGTACTGTGTTTTTATCTCCTATCTCTTGAGGTGAAAGTTCTTCTGAGGATTCGAATTCATCGTTCTTGATATCATCCACATTTTACACAAATACTTTTGTGCTGTCTCACAGTCCAATTGCCAGAAAGGTCTGTTTGGTTCTCATGTATGTATGTATGTATGTATGTATGTATGTATGTATGTATGTATGTATGTATGTATGTATGTATGTATGTATGTATGTATGTCTTTATTTATATAGCGCCATTAATGTACATAGCGCTTCACAGCAGTAATACACGTGACAATCTTATAAATAACAAATAATACAAATAACACAAATAACCCATAGTGGGTAGAAGTGCTTCAGACATAAAAGTAACATTTAGGAAAAGGAGTCCCTGCTCCGAAGAGCTTACAATCTAATTGGTAAGTAGGAAGAATATACAGAGACAGTAGGAGGGCAGTACAGCACATAACATGCTACTGCTATGAAAGTGCAAGTGAAGGTAGAATTCAGCAGCAATCCCAATGTTCCCGGGATCAGGGTAGAGTCAGAGGCCTGTAATTAACATGCTGTTAAGCTGCTCCACCGTTTTTTGTATAAAGCACAAAATGTCCCTGAGTTTGAGAAGCAGCTGCTCAGGATATCACACAAAGGCAATTCATCTGTATTTGAAACATCACACTGGCCTACAAAGCATATGAATATTTCTGCACAAAACATTTCTAATGCATTGCAGAATGATCACATAATCTACTGAAAACCCACTCGCCCTTTTAACTTTGCTCTATTAACATTGCATCCCATGTGCTCCTTTTGTCTTTTATTTTTTCCCCACTAGATTGTAAGCTCTATGGGCATGGATTCCTTTACTCCCATGTGTACTTTGATATTTTAGGCACTTATTTATAATATTCTCCCCTGCATTATGTCTTGTAAAGTGCTGCATATACTGGCTGTCAATATATAAATACAAATTCAAAGTATAAGAAAAAATGACACCCTTTGTATTGTAAGATTTGCATTTTGATACAGGATTCATGAAACACTTTTTGATAAGTTTGGTGACCTGTTTTTATACTCCTGCCAGTGTGCACAGTACGGAAATAGCCGTGTTAGTCCAGTTGCGATAGTGCAGAATAAATGTGTTCTTCAGTGTTAGGTGATACCTTTTTTATTTGGACTAAAAATTTATGTCATAGGACAAGCTTTCGAGAGTTTTCCTCTCTTCCTCAGGTCAGCAATACTGAAATACAAAGGTTTCTACAACTTAGACGGATTGGAAAAGAAAAAAAAAGGAACAATGAAGAACAGAGAGGCACTGGAAGGGTGTTAAAACAGAGATAAAGAAGGTGAGAATTAGGGATATATATATACAGTATATATAAAGAATATATGAAGTTCAAAGGCAGGTAGTAGGTATATGGTAATACAAAGCTCTAGAGATCTCAAGGCTCCTACTCTGACATTATCCCTCTACTAGGAAACGACAAACAAAATAACATTTCTTAAATAACTGTAAATGGATGATCAACAAGCCTTTTAAAATATTCAGAATCCTAAAATGCCATTGATCAAATGCAGCAGTACATGTAGGATGGCTTGCTTGCTTAAACATTGGACAAAACCTTCCATTTTTCAAATGTTTAATAAAGTAGAAAGCTTTCTATTATCTTAGAAGTTCCTTCCACTCCTCTGTGTGTTTGTGACCTTTAAGTGCATATTGAGGGCTGGTTACCACGGTGATGGAGTGGATTTATTTGGGATCTCAAACCCGCCACCTCATACCTTGCTAAGCTGGAATGGGAGCTGTCATCGCTTTCCTCAATCTCATAAGTCAGTCTGAATGCAGGTTGGATTCACAGGCTAAGGACAATATTAAAAAAGATGTCTATGTGATGTCATTAGGCTATTTTAGGAGTCTTACCTGGCCTAGTTTCACAGCTTCAGTCAAAGACAAGTCTCTGATGAAACGTTATGGAATGAATGAGGCTGTTGTTAGTCCTCAATTACCGTAGTGCTGGCTCAGTAAGGCCGTGTAAGTGAAATACGTGAAACGGAGGCATAATTGAACATTGTCTGGTTTCAGAGGAATAGCGATGGTATTTAGGATTAACAGACTGGTGCGGTGTCTTTATGTATTAGGAGTTCTTTGTACATTGTGAGGGTAGGAAGAGTTGTCTACAAAATTAGATTCCTTTATGTTCTGTGGAACATCCTTGTGTGTTTTGCCTGGATGCTGTAAATCGATCAAGCTAATTGGTATTGAGCTTCACTCACTGGAAGGAAACAGAGGATGGTATGATGTTTGCCCGTAGAGTAGGCAGAAAATAATACTTTTGTATTAAAAAAAGAACTAAAGTGAGGTAAAACATTTGGTGAACTGATGTTTAAAAAGATAGCAATCTTTCAGGACAACTGAAGAAGGGACCTGAGTGGTCATTGGGTGAACTGTCTCTCATTGAATGGAAGGACTTCTCACTGGAAGGAAGTATCTCTCATTGGATGGAAGGACCTCTCACTGGGTGGAAGGACCTCTCACTGGGTGGAAGGACCTCTCACTGGGTGGAAGGACCTCTCACTGGAAGCAAGTATCTCTCATTAGATGGAAGGACCTCTCACTGGGTGGAAGGACCTCTCACAGGAAGGAAGTATCTCTCATTGTATGGAAGGACCTCTCACTGGTTGAAGGATGTCTCACTGGAAGGAAGTAACTCTCACTGGATGGAAGGATGTCTCACTGGAAGGAAGTAGCTCTCATTGGATGGAAGGATGTCTCACTGGAAGGAAGTATCTCTCAATGGATGGAAGGACCTTATTAGACAGTAGTAGTTTTTCATTTTGAAACAATCTCACTGAATTAGAAACAATCACACTCATTAGAAGGTCGCATCTATTCATTAAAGTGAGGGGTGCTCACTTTTTGAGCTGCGCCTCCCTGTCCGGCAACCACAGCGTTTGCGCCCCCCCCCCCCTCCAAGGACTCGGCATCAAATGACGGCGTGGGTCATGTGACGTCACGTCCCCCCGTCGCGTCATTTAACACCACGTTGCCATGGCGACATATCGCCGAAGACCCGGCAGAGAACAGGTAAGGGAGTTACAGAGGCCTCCTGCTGTGCCTCCGCAAAGCCTGGTAAGTGAGAGGGGGAGCGGTGCAAATGTTGGATAATACTTTCCGTATTATCCGACTGTAGCCATGCCACCTTTGACTACTAACCTGCCGTACTCCTGGCAGTAAGTCCTGGTATAATCAGGCTGCCAGTAGTCAATATGGGTTTTCCCAACTCACTGGAGTTGCACTTGAGTGACAGTGGGAGGTGGTGACATCCGGCCTCAGCATGTCCAATCATGGAACAGACCTGGTGCCCTCCTCCTAGCTGAACTTAAGGGCAGTGCCACCCTAAATTTAGCAGTGTCTCTACCTAATATAGACAGTATGTATATATATATATATATATATATATATATATAAAAAATGTATAAACATATACACACACACACACTACAAATATACACTTACCTTTGCATTGCCAGCACACTGTAGAGGAGAGGAGCCAGCCCAGAAGAAGAGGACCTTGTTACGCCGGTGCTGCCCGCAGACCGGACCCGTCCCTTCTACTGAGGTGAGGAACGTATATGGGCACGCACCCGCAGCAAAAGGAGCGTGTCCGGAGTGTGGTGTTTTAGGCGTTGCCAGGCCAGGTGGTGTTAGCTAGCAATACTTGCCGGTACCGGTAAAGAAGTGCCGTCGTCGTTGCCGTTTAGCCAAGGTCAGGGATTGGAGAATTCCGGAAGGTTGTTGTACAAGCCGGGGATGAGAGACAGAGATAGACATCTGCCAAGCCAAGTCGTAACCTGAGAGAAATAATAGAAAGAACGCCAGAGTAGTTATCCTAATGGAAACTATGTCGAGCAATGAGTGAGTGGGAGGACAGGCAATATAAAGTGCGGCTGACCAATCGGAAGTGGAGGCAGGCCTGGAGGAGTGCGTGGAGCTATCTTGGATAGCTCCACTTGATTGGCAGGCAGGTGAGAACCCTTATTTTGGCAGGGGGTACTGTTCGTCTGCTGGGGGCGTGGTTTCACTGCTAGCAGTGAATAAATTATCTTCACTCGGCGCGCGCTGTTCACGCGCGCGGCAGGGACACACGGCAGCCGCATGGGAGAGGGAAGAGCTAGCAGGAGCGAGAGACCGCCGGGGACGGCGGGAAACCCCCAGAGCAGCAGGAGGTAAGTGGTGCCAGCGAGGAGCACGGACCTCAGCAGCGGGAGGTAAAGAAGATGAGGAGGGGCCGGGCCGCGGGCGCCGCGATCCCTGAATCCTCACAGTACCCCCCCCCCTCAGGGTCGGCCTCAGGACGATCCTTCCATGGTTTGGATGGAAACTTCTTCCGGAAGCGTTTGAGGAGTCCGGGGACATGAATGTCTTTAAGGGGTACCCACGACCTCTCTTCGGGTCCAAAACCCTTCCAATGGACCAAGAAGTGGACCTTACCTCTCGAAAGACGGGAATCTAGTAAAGCCTGGACCTCGTACTCTTCGTTACCCTGTACAATCACAGGGTCTGGTTTAGAAATGTGGTCCGGAAAGAGGCTACTGGAGATGAAGGGCTTGAGAAGCGAGGTGTGAAAGACATTCGGGATTCTCATGCTTTGAGGTAGTTGAAGTCGGAAGGAAACCGGGTTTACCTGTTCCACGATGGAAAAAGGACCCAGAAACCTAGGTGCCAATTTGGGGGAAGGAGTCTTGAGATGGATGTTCTTGGAAGATAGCCAAACCTTGTCCCCGGGTTTGTAGTTGGGTGCCGGTCGGCGGTGATGATCAGACTTTGTTTTAGATGTCAAGGAGGCTTTTTGCAGTGCAGATTGAATTCTGGACCAAGAGTCCTGTAGGAGGGTGATGTGCTCGTCCACAGCTGGTACTCCAGAGGAGATTTTAGAAATAGGTAGGCGAGCCGGATGGAATCCGTAGTTGATAAAGAAGGGAGTCTCACGGGTAGACTCGTTCCTGGAGGAATTAAAGGCATACTCAGCCCAGATAAGTAATTCTGCCCAGTCATCCTGAGAGTTAGAGACAAAGCACCTTAAGTATTTCTCGAGGGATTGATTAACCCTCTCGGTCTGTCCGTTAGATTGAGGGTGATATCTAGAAGAAAAGGAAGATGAGATGCCCAGTCTCTTGGTGAAATTCCTCCAGAATCTGGAGACGAATTGAGAGCCCCGATCAGATACGATGGATGTAGGAATCCCATGGATCCAGAAAATATCAGCTAGGGCGGGTGAGGAGGGTAATCCTTTGAGAGGGATAAAATGTACCATCTTGGAAAACCGGTCCACTACTACAAGAATGGTGTTCATACCATTCGACCTAGGCAACTCCACAATAAAGTCCATCGATATGTGTGACCAGGGACTCTCCGGAATAGGTAAAGGTAAGAGAATGCCCTGAGGTTTCTGATGAGGAATCTTGTTACGTGCACATACCGGACAGGACCGTGTAAATTCGAGAATGGTTTTGGCCATATTAGTCCACCAGAAGGTGCGACGGATGAGATCCAAGGTCTTCTTGAATCCTGGATGTCCTGCCGAGCGGGCAGCATGTCCCCAGTCGAGTATCTCAGGAACGAACTTGGGCTCTATGTACAAGGTGTCTTTCGGAACCTCAAGACCAGTCGGAAGATGTTTTTGTGATTTGATGATCTTCTCAAGATTCTTGAACGCCGCAACTGCTAGGATCCTTTGTTTAGGAAGGATGGACTCGGTGGTCTTTTCCGGTCTCTCTTCCGAAGAGTATTGTCTAGAGAGAGCATCCGCCTTGACATTTTTTGTGCCGGGAATATATGACAGAATAAAATTAAACCTGGAGAAGAATAACGACCAGCGGGCTTGGCGAGGACCTAAGCGGCGGGCATTCTCGATGCTCAACAGGTTTTTATGGTCCGTGAGAATCGTGAATGGCTCTTTTGACCCCTCCAGAAGGTGCCTCCATTCTTGAAGAGCCAGCTTGACAGCCAAAAGCTGCCCACGTCATAATTTCTCTCCGCTGGAGAAAACTTTTTAGAGAAAAACCCGCAAGGGTGAAGTTTGTCCTGGGGAGAAAATTTCTGAGACAAAACCGCACCAGCCCCACAATCAGAAGCATCAACCTCTAGGGTGAATGGAAAATTAGTGTTCGGATGTCGAAGGATGGGAGCAGAGACAAAGGCTTGTTTCATGCTTTGAAAGCCGTGGCTGCATCGGGTGACCAAGATACAGGATCTGCACCTTTTTGGGTCAGTGCCGTGATAGTAGCTATGATGGTGGAAAAGTTGTGAATGAATTTCCGGTAGTAGTTGGAAAATCCTAAAAATCGCTGAATAGATTTGAGGGAATTGGGTTGTGGCCAATCCATTACGGCTTTCAGTTTCTCTGGGTCCATGGCCAAGCCTCTGTTGGAGATAATGTACCCAAGAAAGGAAGTGGTAGACTGGTGAAAAAGGCATTTCTCAATCTTGGCAAACAACCGGTTCTCTCGGAGACGCGAAAGCACAAACTTCGTGTGGATGATATGGTCCTGTAAGTTTTGAGAAAAAATTAGGATGTCATCCAGGTAGACAATTACAAAGCGACTAAGGACATCCCGAAAGATGTCATTGATAAAGTCCTGAAAAACTGCAGGTGCGTTGCACAAACCGAAGGGCATCACTAGGTATTCGTAGTGCCCGCTACGGGTGTTGAAGGCAGTTTTCCATTCATCGCCCTCTCGGATACGGATGAGATTGTATGCCCCACGGAGGTCAAGTTTGGTAAAGAGATTGGCCCCCTGAAGTCTGTCGAAGAGTTCGGAGATGAGTGGGAGTGGGTATCGATTTTTCACCGTAATATGGTAATCAATACACGGTCTGAGAGTACCATCTTTCTTCTTGACGAAGAAGAATCCAGCCCCCGCGGGAGAGTTGGAATGACGTATAAAGCCCCGCTTTAAGTTCTCACGAATATATTCATCCATGGCTTCTGTCTCGGGCAATGAGAGGGGATAAGATTTGGACTTTGGCAAGGTGTATCCAGGTACCAGGTCAATCGGACAATCGTAGGAACGACGAGGGGGTAAGAGCTCAGATTGCGTCTTGCTAAAAACGTCCAAAAATTCTGCGTAAGGGGACGGTAACTCCCTCTTAGGATTGGATGTGTTAGCTAGTAGGTGGAACGGATGTTCCGTAGACGAAGAAGATTCCTTTGACCTCCAGACAATGGGATTAGGGGATACCCAATCGATGCGCGGATTGTGCTTCTGCAACCAGGGCAGGCCAAGCGTGACCGGTGTACCCAGGGCATGAATCACGTCAAAGCCCAGGGTCTCTTTGTGGGAGTGAGAAGAAAGGGTGATAGGTCCGGTCTACAAGGAGATATATGCCGGTGTGAGTGGCCGATTATCAATCCCGACCAAGGCAACGGGGGACTTCTTCTTAGAGAGTGGGATCTGATTTTGTTCAGAGAAGGTCTGATCCATGAAGTTCCCTTCTGCGCCGGAATCGATAAATGCTGCTGTGGAGGTGCGGAAGGTTGGGCCAGAAAGGGAGACGGGAATGGTCAATTTTTTAGGGAGTTCCCTTCTGGATAGGGGACAATGAGATTTAGCACCTAGGGAGCGCCCCTTCGTACTCACTGGGTTTGGTCGTTTCCTGGAGATGGTGGACAGTCACGGGTACGCTGCTCAGAAGATCCGCAATGATGGCACGACTCTCCGGTTGAGCGAAATTGTCGTAAGGGTGCCCGAGGGTGCTGGACTCCGAGTTGCATCGGCTCTGGGGCTTCCAGCGCAGGCAGCGGGGAGAAGACGGGTCTTGAGGTAGTAGAGAACCTGGAGAAAGGAGCATGGAAAGATGTAGACCGGGGTTGCTGACGCTGAGCGCGGCGTACCTGGAGACGCTGGTCCATATGAATGGCCAGGGTGATGAGGTCCTCCAGAAGTCCTGGCCTGGATTGAGAAGCAAGTTCATCCTTCAGGGAGTCCGATAGGCCTTTCCAGAAGACGGAGACTAAGGCCTCCTGGCCCCAACGAGTCTCAGCTGCTGTAGTCCTGAATTCCAAGGCGTATTGGGCCACAGGCCGACGTCCCTGTGACGTCCGCTGTCTCTTGTCGTGCGGGGGTATCGAAGACCTGGCGAAAGTCTCGTCTGAAGGCTGCGTAATCTCGAGTAATATCGGGGCGCAGTTCCCAGATCGGGGAGGCCCATGCCAGTGAATTACCTGTGAGCAGACTGTACACTTAAGCTACCTTTTTCCGACCAGTAGAATACAGCTGCGGAGCCATCTCAAACTGGATCTCACATTGGTTGAGAAAGCCACGACAAGCGTGGGGATCCCCTGCGTAGGGTTTCGGAGCCGGAATCTTCGGACCTGAGGATGAAATGGATGTAGAATCTGACTGCGCCAGCGGTGCAGCCGCAGGTGGTGCCTGTAGAGAAAAGGTCCTGTACCTGTTGGGAGAGGAGAGCCACTTGATCCGTTAAGGCCTGGATGTGTTGGTACATGGCCGTCATCATAGAGTCCACATCTGTCTGGTCTGCGTCTTGTGGGCTCGACATAATGTTACGCCGGTGCTGCCCGCAGACCAGACCCGTCTCTTCTACTGAGGTGAGGAACGTATATGGGCACGCACCCGCAGCAAAAGGAGCGTGTCCGGAGTGTGGTATTTTAGGCGTTGCCAGGCCAGGTGGTGTTTGCTAGCAATACTTGCCGGTACCGGTAAAGAAGAGCCGTCGTCGTTGCCGTTTAGCCAAGGTCAGGGATTGGAGAATTCCGGAAGGTCGTTGTACAAGCAGGGGTCGAGAGCCAGAGATAGATGTCCGCCAAGCCAAGTCGTAACCTGAGAGAAATAATAGAAAGAATGCCAGAGTAGTAATCCTAGTGGAAACTATGTCGAGCAATGAGTGAGTGGGAGGACAGGCAATATAAAGTGCGGCTGACCAATCGGAAGTGGAGGCAGGCCTGGAGGAGTGCGTGGAGCTATCTTGGATAGCTCCACTTGATTGGCAGGCAGGTGAGAACCTTTATTTTGGGGGTCCTGTTCGTCTGCTGGGGGCGTGGTTTCACTGCTAGAGCAGTGAATAAATTATCTTCACCCGGCGTGAACAGCGCGCGGCAGGGACACACGGCAGCCGCATGGGAGAGGGAAGAGCTAGCAGGAGCGAGAGACCGCCGAGGACGGCGGGAAACCCCCAGAGCAGCAGGAGGTAAGTGGTGCCAGCGAGGGGCACGGACCTCAGCAGCAGGAGGTAAAGAAGATGAGGAGGGGCCGGGCCGCGGGCGCCGCGATCCCTGAATCCTCACAGATCTAAAGGCCGGAGCTGCACAGAGATCTTTCTCCTCTCCTCCTCTTTGACAATGGTCCGAAATGTTCAATTCCGACTGGCCCGGGAGCGGGAGGGGGGCACTTGCCCCTTTGAACGCCACGCCAGCTCGCCCCTATTCCTATGTCCAGTCCTCAAGGACCACTAACAGTCCAGGTTTTAGGGATATCCTCTCATTAGCACAGGTGGCCCAATCATTTTGACTGCACCACCTGTGTTCAAGCAGGAGCACCCTTAAAACATGGCCTGTTAGTGGTCCTTGAGGATTGAAGTTTGGAACCTCTGCACTAGAACCTTGATTTGATCAAGACTGCCGCTTGAATCCTGTGTTGACTGATTCTGCTCCTTTTTCTAATCTTGGGGCCAAACAAAATATCCAGAGCCCAGAAGCAACTGACAGCAAACACCCTAGCAGCACCAGATTAGAATGGTGTCAACCAGCTCTGAGTCTCAAAGAAAAACAGGATATAAAACATGAGACCCGAGGGCATCAAATCAGCTCATGGAATCAAAGCATCTGCTAAGAATTCCACTGTCCAACAGTTTATTATTAATGCTTTCATTCCCAGGAACGTTGGCCATCTGCATAAACTGTATATAAATATGAGTTTTCAATGATACAGAGAAAGCCCACAGCAAAAAAAAAAAAGGCCTCTTTTGAGCAATGGGGACTAAAAAAGGAGACATTATGACAGCGTGAAGCAGGAGGGGTGCTTAGGCAGATACTTTGTGCTGGAGATGCACCAAAATCTCTAAGGAAGTGTTTTTCAACCAAGGTTCCTAGGAACCCTTGGGTTCCCTGGGCATCCCTAAAGGGTTCCCTGTAATGGTCAGGTCATTTTAAAATTGTACTAAATACAAAAGAATTTAAAATGCATCTGCTCTCAGGCACGCTATTAGAGGGTTGGTGGTTCCTCAGAATTTCACATAGGGTTCTTTAACCAAAAAAAGGTTGGAAACCACTGATCTAATCTAAGCAACCTTATGTCACAAAATGGGTTGCTGGCTCTGTACTTCCTTCATATATGCACATATTGTATTCACAAGTTGTTGAAAGCAGCACACTACATTTAGGGAACTCCTTGTGCTTTAGGAGAATTTAAAAACTGGCATGCTTAGGGATTTATTCTTAATTGTTCAGAGAGGCCATAATCACAATTGAATTAAAGGTTGAATGGCTATTACAGCCGTGCAGAACTGTGGGACATGTAGGGTTTATGTTTTGAGTGTGTCTTGTCTTTAATGAACAATTGAGTCTTTACCTAATGTTTTTTTCCCCTGCATCGTTACCTATTTGTTTAGATTTGGACCTATACTGGGCCAAATAAGTTAGCAATGCATTGCCAAACAATATACCTATAGCTTACAAAGTAATCATTTTCTGGCCCCTCTGACAGTAAAGGGGTTAATTGCAAATGCAAAATGATTCTAAAGAGTTTTATGCCAAGAGGCATCCTCCCTCCCTCCTCCCTCCTTATCCCATGACATCAGAAGGGACTTGCATTTCGAACTGGTCAGTATGGGTCAATCCCGCGGTGCTCCAGAACCGTTATTTAAAAGGATTCGCCTCAAAGTACCGTGCGTCCTCCTCTTTCATGGCAGACGATTAACCTCGGACCATTGCGATGGGCTATGACTAGAAGGTGCATGTTCCTATAACGTTAACTATAAAGTAATAAAGATGACCAGACATCATTAAATATATTGCTCTACACATAAACATGACTTACTCTACATACAGTGAGGTCCCTCCTCTGTGACTCCTCCAGAGACCTGACTCCAGAACTTTCCACCCTCACTATTTATACCTACTAGTGACATCACTGATCACCATGCCTACAGGGAGGAGGGGTTTGGATTCTGCAAAGTCATCCTATACCAGGTGACAGTCTAGATACCATCCAGAAGGTGGACATGGTTAAGGTTTCTGCCCAAGCAACTTTGTACCATGTGATGGTAGAAGGGAGTTACACTTTCTAAGCAAAGGTATTAACCCATGTCCACCTTCTGGAAGGTATCTAGCCTGTCATCTGGTACAGGATGACTTTGCACAATCCAAACCACTCCCCTTGTAGGCATGGTGACCAGTGACGTCCCTGAACCTTTAAAGTAAAAATAGTAATTCCAAAGGGAGGTAACATAAAGTATATTTATGCAGGGCCACTGACAGGGTGGAGAGCTCGGACAACTGTCTCGGGCCTGGCGGCTGACTATAACAGCCCCCATACAGCCTCTTTGGTGGATTTAGAATAAGGCCCAAAGTGGACTAAGGGATCCCTACCAAGCGATGCTGCTATGTTTTCGGCAATGGTATAGAAGGTAAAGAAACCTGTGTTCTGGCAGATTATTGTATGTGGGGCTGCACCCTTACTATTTCTAACAGAAATATGTTGTTATATTTTAACAAGTCAACAACATCATACGCAGTGAACAAACTGTAGGACAGCTCATAGCTTTCTATGGAACAAGGATCAGATTGACATGGGAATGCATGAACAAAGACAGCATGAACACGGAGTGTTAGCTGTCAGGTCTCAGGATTCTTGCAGAAGCTGTGTGCGGGTCATGTTATTTTAACTCAGACAATAGTCATGAGACTAACTTACATCTAAAATTACTTAAAAAAAGATTTATACCATGTGATGTCTAATCTGTTAAGTAAACAGACTCAATGATAACAGATTTGTGGGATAAGAAAGGAATTTTATGCTTTTGTGGCTTTTTTTTACGTACAGCGCCTGTCTGAAAGAAATATCTAAATATATTATATATATATATATAAAAGGATGGGAGGTTTGGGATTTCCACAATCCGAACCTCCCAGAACTTGCCCAGCTAAGTTTTCCTTAAATCCGAGTCCCGGGACTTCTCATGATTTGGATTAATCCGAACCGTACGTGAGCTCGGATCACTGAGCCAAATTGAAACACAATCTTGTTTTCTATTCCTGCGCCTGCTCAGATTTTCCATAATTTCCCTCTCTAGAAAGATGCCCATCTCTTCCCCTGCTGCCATTTTGTGTCAGTGCCGGCAGATGAAGCGAGGGTGGCACAAGGGTGAGAAAAAGAGACACAATGAAGAGTGGCAGATATACCATCACCTGACTCTGATCTGTTGAAAGTATATAGATTAAACAGCACTCTAATAGTGTAATGAAGATTAAAAAAAATGACTGTGGTGCACGGGAACCTGGACGGAACCTATACCCTCCTCAAAGACACTATTTAACACAAAGGGAGAGTACCCAGCACTCAAACGAAATAATGAAAGAAAGCCGAAATGTCAAAAAGAAATTTTACTAGAGTATAGCCACAAAATAATACCAGGGTATGTAGCATCTACTGTGCTGTTACTCAGAGTAGTGTAAGTAGCAAAAAGTCAGTCTACAGATACAGTACAAACATACAATTGATGTATACATACAAACTACGCCCCGAAACGTTGCCCCCCTTATCTTTGTCTTGTTCCCTCCTCACCTTTTCCCTTGATCTTTTCCTCCTCCATTCCCTTCCCTTACTGTTTGTTCTCCCATTCTACTTTTTGCACATCAATTGTATCTTCGTACTATATCTGTAAACTGACTTTTTGCTATTTACACTACTCTGAGTAACAGCACAGTAGACGCTACATGCCCTGGTATTTTGTGGCTATACTCTAGTAAAATTTATTTTTCACATTTCAGCTTTCTTTCATTATTTTGTTTGAGTGCTGGGTACCCTTCCTTTGTGTTATATATTTACTACGATCTGTTACACAGTCTCTTCTATTATTCTTTTTTTCTACCAGTATACTCCTTAATAAGTTTACAGTTGTGGGTTAACTCTTATAGTTTATCTGTTGGTTATATGAGAAGAAACCACCAATTATGTACCATGCGTTCTTGCAGAAGAAGTGGCAAAAGCAATACAATCCATGAAGAATGGGAAGGCTCCTGGGGAAGATGGAATTACAAATGAAATCTTGAAAGAAGCTGGGAAATAAGTATAAAAAATGTTAGCAAAACTCTTTACATGCTGCTTGAAGAACAGGAAAAATCCAAAGCAATTGAGTAATGTCATAATTATCCTCATCCACAAGAAAGGAGACCTAAAGAATTATAGATCAATCAGTCTTCTTTCAATCACCATCATCAGATTAAGCGTGATTTTGCAGTGGATGCAACACAATGCACTACATCCAAGTCATACATGAAGTGATTTCCCCAAGTAATGAACATGATCTACCACTCATCTTAGGATTCATCGATGACAAAAAAAGCAAGAGGTTCTGTCTACACCTCAGCGGTCCTACCCTAAGGAAACAAGATGGTGAAGAAGCATACATTGATATTATAAAGCACATTTATGAGAATGCCACATCAACCATTAGATGACATGGAGCTACAAGCAAGATAAGGATAAGCAAGGGAGTGCAGCAGGGAGACACCCTGTCACCAGGATCAGCAAGGGAGTGCGACAGGGAGACACCATGTCACTAGGATCAGCAAGGGTATGCAGCAGGGAGACACCGTCACCAGCTTCTCACCGCAACACTTGAAGAATTGTTCAAGTCATTAGATTGGGGAAAAAGGGAATCAAAATTAATGGTGAATATCTGAGTCGCCTACGATATGCAGATGACATTGTTATTTTTGCCACAAGTCCAGAAGACCTCAAGCAACAAATTGTAGAACCCTCCAAAGCAATTAAGAATGTGGCCTCCGTATGAATATCAACAAGACCAAAGTGATGTTCAACAAATGTGTCAAGTCTGTGAAGATCAAAACAAATGAAAAAGACCAAGAAGTCGAAGACTATGTCTACCTTGGCCGGTAAATAACAATGGATTGGAACCATTTAAATGAAATCAAAAGGAGAATGAAGAATGGATGGAGCACATTTGGATGAAACAAGACAATATTTCAAGGGAACGTTCCATTGTGCCTCAAGAATAAAGTTTTCAACTGTGTATTCTGCCCATCTTCACTTATGGATGTGAAACTTGGACCCTAAAAGTGAAGATAATTCAGAAGCTTTAGACAATGAAAAAAAGTATGGAGTACTGTATGATGGGTATTACCCGAATAGACAGGCAAAATAATGAATGGGTTCGAAACCAATCATGCCCTGCTCCTCTTTTAACTCTTTCCACCCTTCTTTTTTACTCCCTGCATTACTGTGTCTTCTTCTCTCTGTGCACACTACACTCCCTTCTCTCCTACTCATCTCATCTGTCTTGCTGTTTCTCTGCTTCCACCTCCTATTCCCCTTGCTGTCTCATCCCCTCTCTTTGCACTCCCTTCTGCCCCATGTGCACATTGCTTTCCATTCCCTCCTCGTCATTCATCTCTCTCTCTCTCTCTCTCTCTCTCTCTCTCTCTCTCTCTCTCTCTCTCTCTCTCTCTCTCTCTCTCTCTCTCTCTCTCTCTCTCTCTCGCTCTCTCTCTCTCTCTCTCCCTCCTTCCCTCCTTCCCTCCTTCCCTCCTTCCCTCCTTACTGGTTCCCTGTCTCCTCTCCCCTCCTTGCTGTATGTCCTTGTTTAAAAATAAAAAATGAAAGAGCACGCTCCATGATACAATAACAAAAACTTTGTGTTCTTTAATACATATAAAAAAGACAATGCCCACTTATTAAGACAAAAATAATTGACTCATAATGACTTTGTCAAAGCAACAGGCTCAAGCTCACATGAGATTATAGTAATTGCGGGGCTGCCACAGTATCTTTTATTACAGTAACTTAAAGAGAATATGAGCTAGTAAATAACCAACTCTCCCAGAAGGTACAATAACCTAAGCTGTTTAAAGTCCCGTATAGAACAAATAGGGAGAGTGCAGCAGTTGATGAGATAGTCCCAATTTCAATCAAACTCAATGCATTCACTTCGTGTAAAAAACAAATTACCTCTCTATTAGGTGTATAATGACCTCATCTGGTCTTAATCACATACGAGGTAGGTTCAGCACGAATCTGCTGTAGTTATAAGCAGCGCCGCCAACATAATTTTTGGGGCGCAGGACAAACTTGAAGAATGGGGTCCCTGCATAATCACATTCAGTCTACTTTGTCCGTCATGTCTCTATGTTCCCCCCTCCCCTAGTTTATTTCTCTCTCCTTTTGTTCCTGCTAAGGTCTTTCTCTCTCGCACCCGTATGTCATTCCATCTTTTCCCCTTCTGTGTCTCTGTTCTCCCCTCCTCTTATGTATTTCTCTTCTCCCCCCCCACATGTCTTTCTCTCCTTCCCCCCACCCCCAGCATGTTTTTCATACCTTTCCTTCTTCATTTTTATTTTTTCTCAGCCTGACTAAAGCTGCAGTTACAGCCCCTCGCTGCACTACTTGAGGTCCCGCCCCTTACCTAGGCCCGCCCACCTACGGATGCTCTGCAGAGGAAGGGATTTCCCCTCCGTGATCTCCCTGCTGCATCTCAGGGCCCTACCGAGAATTAATGTGTGGGCATGGGGCCAGGCCCCCTAAACACAACAGGCCCGGAACAGCAGTCCTGGCTGTCCCCCCTTGTCGACAGCCCTGGTTATAAAAACTGAGTCTTTCAGGGAGCTTTACTGCTGAGATGGGGACTCTAACAAGAGGATAAAACAGGTGACGAAACGCGTCGGGACACGTGACTTTTTGAAGTGAAACTTCCTTAGTGGCACCTCATTCGTGATGGGGCAAAAAAGAATTGTGGAGACAGAAATGAAACGGATGTGACGTCAGTGCTGGCAGTTGAGGCCGGGCTGTGTTCTGGATCAGCCCGACCCCAACACTGACATCACACCCGCTCCACAAATCAGATGCGGCGGCGGCGGCGATAGCCGCCGGCGCCGCTCCTAATCAACCCCCCACCCCCCCCCCCAGCCCCACACCCCCACACCCCCCACACACCGTGACATATGCGGCGGCGATAGCCGCCGCTCCTAACGGCCGCTGCCATGCCGCGCAGCCTCTCTCCTCCCTACCTCCGCTTTCCTGCGTCCCGCTGACTGAGCGCCGCCGGGGTCGAGGAGAGGAGCCCAGGGATCATGGAGGGTATCCGCCGCCGCAGCTCCTAACGAGCTCTGCTCCCCCCACCCGCTGACATGCGGCGGCAGCCCTCAAAATTTAATTGCCGCCACTCCTGCTGACCTCCCTCGGCCGAGGCATGGAACGGGGGGGGGGGGGTAGAGTGAGCTGCGTTCCCCACAGCACCAAGCCAGCTCCCGCTGACGATGACGCGCTGCCCCCCTTCCCCGCCGACACTGCCTCTGCCCACGCAGCACTTCCGGAGGGGGGGGGCTTTTATTAGGTATCTGCCCGGTGCGGCCGCGTCTCGGTGGGGGGGGCGAGGAGAGACTCAGGCAGAGCCGCCGTGGGTCTGCAGCTCTGCCTGTCTGTGAGGGGGGGGGGGAGGAGAGTCTCAGGCAGAGCCGCCGCGGGTCCGCAGCTCTGCCTGTCTGTGAGGGGGTGGGGGGGTGTGAGGGGAGTAGGAGACTCAGGCAGAGCCGCCGCGGGTCCGCAGCTCTGCCTGTCTGTGAGGAGGGGGGGGGGGGAGGAGAGTCTCAGGCAGAGCCGCCGCGGGTCCGCAGCTCTGCCTGTCTGTGAGGGGGGGGGGGAGGAGAGTCTCAGGCAGAGCCGCCGCGGGTCCGCAGCTCTGCCGGTCTGTGAGGGGGTGGGGGGGTGTGAGGGGAGTAGGAGACTCAGGCAGAGCCGCCGCGGGTCCGCAGCTCTGCCTGTCTGTGAGGAGGGGGGGGGGGAGGAGAGTCTCAGGCAGAGCCGCCGCGGGTCCGCAGCTCTGCCTGTCTGTGAGGGGGGGGGGAGGAGAGTCTCAGGCAGAGCCGCCGCGGGTCCGCAGCTCTGCCTGTCTGTGAGGAGGGGGGGGGGGGGAGAGTCTCAGGCAGAGCCGCCGCGGGTCCGCAGCTCTGCCTGTCTGTAAGGGGGTGTGAGGGGAGGAGGAGAGTCTCAGGCAGAGCCGCCGCGGGTCCGCAGCTCTGCCTGCCTTTGAGGGGGGGGGGGGGGAGTCAGGAGAGAGGGGGCAGGACACAGAAAGAGAGACACACATACAGTGACAGACACACACACATACATATATACACACACAGACACACACACTGACTGACACACATACACACACACACACTGACTGACACACATACACACACACACTGACTGACACACATGCACACACACTGACACAGACACACACACACACACACACTGACTAACACACACACACACACACACACACACACACACACACACACACACACACACACACACACACACTGACACATACACACACTGACTGTGAATAGGTTAGGGGGATGTATGAGGTGCAGGGGGGCTGCGCATACGTCACACGGTCACACGCACGCACACGGTCACACACACACGCACATGGTCATGCACACGCACAGTCACACGCACACACACACGGTCACGCACACACACACAGTCACACGCACACACACACAGTCAGTCGCGCGCACAGTCAGTCGCGTGCACACGCACTGTCATGTGCACCGTGCACTGTCACGCGTACACGCACTGTCACGCGCACAGTCACACACAGTCACACAGTAACACGCACAGTCACACGCACAGTCGCACAGTCACACGCACAGTCACACAGTCACACGCACAGTCACACAGTCACACGCACACACACAGTCACACGCACACACACACAGTCATGCACACACACACACACACGAGGAATTCACGCTTAGTGCAAATACAAGGGATGTGTACGCATGTTCTAAGTCAAATTTATTTGCGTTTTGTCAATGAAATTGTATTTTGATTTTTAATTAAAACATCACCAATACAAATACAATTTCTGTGACAAAAGTCAAAGAAGTTTCACTTACTATGCGCGTGCACAGCACACACAGCTTTTTCTGTTGATCCAACGAGGTGATGTCATCACGCATCAACTGTCCGCTTTACCTGGGACTTTATATAGTGAAAATCACTGTGAGATTTGTAGATTACGAAAAACAAGTTGATTCTGTCTACATCTCAGCGGTTCTACAGTAAATACATTAAGAAGCCAAAGTGTTGAAGAAGCATACACTGATATTATAAAGAACATTTACAACAATGCCATATCAACCATTAGATTACATGAAGATGCAAGCAAGATAAGGATCAGCCAGGGAGTGCGGCATAACCATGTCACCAAAGCTTTTCACAGCAACACTTGAAGAATTATTCAAGACATTGCATTGGGGAAAAAAGGAATCAATATCAACAATGAATACTTGAGTCACCTACAATTTGCAAAAATACAAAACAGTGGGACCCCCCGGCGCTATGTCTGCACTTTACCCTTGTCCATGCAATTGTCCATAAGTATTCACAGTCCTCTTGATATTTAGCAGGTAGGTACAAGGCAATAGGCACCTACCTGCTAATATCAAGAGGACTGTGAATACTTATGGACAATTGCATGGACAAGGGTAAAGTGCAGACATAGCGCCGGGGGTCCCACTGTTTTGTATTTTTGTTATCTGGATGGCAAATTTGTGAGATATTTGCCTGGAGGGATCCCAATGGCAGCTTTTACCAATCATTCACGAATTTTTGGATCATCAGTCATTTACACTTTTCATGTTTATTCACTAATCACGGTTAGTTATAGGTTGAAGCGCTGAGTTGTAGGGTTTATTTTTAGTTAGGTTTTTCACCTACGATTTGCAGATGACTCTGTAATTTTTGCCATACAGTAATGCAAAAGACCAATAGCAACAAAGTGATGAACTCGTCGAAGCAAGTAAGAAAATAGGCCCAGATATGAATCTCAAGAAGACCAAAGGGAGGTTGAACAAATGGGCCAACTCTACAACGATCAAAATATATTGAATAGAACTAGAAGTCGAAGACTATGTCTACCTTGACTGGCAAGTACCAAAGGATGGGAACCTTGTGAATTAAATCAACAGGAAAATGAAGATGGGATGGGGCACATTTGAAAGAAACAATCTTTCAAGGGAACCTTGCACTGTGCCTCAAGTGGAATGTTTTCGACCAGTGTATCCTGCCCGTGCTCACGTTAAGATGTGAAACTCGGACCCTATATGGATTTGATTTTGTTTGGCAAATAAAAGGAGACAAAAAAATAATAATGGTGCAGAGAGATGCAGAATGGGATACATCTCATTATAATCTATGCACCACGTAACTTCCCCCCAACTTCTCCTATTGACACTCCCCAAGGTGCAAGCTGGGGCAGATGGGGCAAAATTGGAGTAACATGCTTTGATACGTAGGTACAGGGTTAAAATGCCCCACGTTGGCACCAAAATTGCCATGAGGCATAGAGGAGGAGATGTATCATATAGAAAAAAGTCTGCTTTGACACATTGGTCTATTTAAGTGTTACTTTCATTTGACGCAAGTTGTTGGCCAGAAACGTTTACACCACCTCGGACCTGGCAGGTTTTTTTTAAACTTAAATACAAAATAGAAAGGTGGGGCACAGACTGTGGAGTTTGATACATCTCATTATAATGTGTGCGTCATGTAACTCCCCCCTACCTCCTGATACTGACACTCCCTAAGTTACAGAGTGACTCCAACGGCCCCAAATTTAAAGTAAAGACCTTCATACATTGACCCAAAGAGATGCAGGGCTGAAGTGACACAATTTACGTCAATTTTGATCCAAATTTATACTTTACCCCCACAGATCCCCATGTGATTTTTTTATTTTGATAAATATGGGGCAATAAAGTTGCCACTTTTGCCTTGATACATAGTTTCTCCTCTCAGTCTCTAGCAGAGAAGAAAGTCACAGAGGAAGGGAAGTGAGTGTTACTTTTTAGCAGGGTTACTGGTGCCTGCAGTACAGTCACGGCTGAATGTTTAGTGTGTAATTCCATGCTAACATTATTAGGAGAGTAACACTAAAAAAACACTGTCTTGACACAGTTGGGAAGTGGGGCTGTGTATTGTGTGCTCAGCATGGGAACTGCACTGAGTAAGCATTGCTTTAACCCTTCACTTCAGCCTGGGACGGCATCACTGGGTGCTGGTTTTGGAGATGTCAGACATTCCAGTAAATCAGTCAGATGGTTTGAAATTGGATCTTATATCAAGTGCCTGCAGCAAGAGAGGGATATACGTTACAGCGTATAGATCATAGCAACTGTCCTAGTTTTATTTTCCATTTATGTAGACATGTATATACTGTATACAGCTGCAGCAAAGGTGTGGCACAGCTACATTCCTAAAGCAATCTGAGCAGGTGAACTGTAAGAGGTGGTCTGGATTGAGGCAGAACAAGCAATTTCTCCCCCCAATACATTCAGGGTGTTGCCTTTATATTTAGGACATGTCTGATTCAGATTTACTTAGCATGCAGGCAACATTGTTTTTTTTTTAGGCCAAACGATAACAAAAAAAAAGCATTTTTTAGGATGTACAGGAAAGGGTTAAGTGTTAAATCTGATTTACCATATGAGCTGTTTTGGTCCGTAAATTCCTATTGAAGTCTATGCGGATTTCCGGCAGACATAGAATTACCCTATAGGCCACAAAGTACATTATTATCATGTAGCTACTGGGAGTCATACCCCCACTCGTGCTAATACTATGGAGGTTACGAGTATTGGATCCACTACGTGAGCTTCTCAGACAGTGCAGATTCAGAAGCACATTGCAAAGCAGGTCATTATCTTACATCAGTGATTCCCAGCAGGGCATTTGGGAGATTTCTCCAAGCGGTTCGCCATAAACATATATGTACTGATTGATCCCACACTTAGGCCGAGTCCATAGACGGACAGGCCGCGCTGAGCCGTGCGGACGCTCTGCGCTGAGCCCCTGCATACCTCAATGAGGATGCCTTGAGAGGGGGCTCACGCGAGCGTCTGCAGGCGTGCTGAGGCTCTGGATTTTTCAGCCAACAGCCAAGCTGTTTTTCAGAGCGCTGTCGGCTGAAAACATCCAATCAGCGCGGAGCATCGTCAACGGCGCCGTGATGTTGACGTCGGTGCGTTGTGGGCGATTGGCCCAGCGACGTCACTGCCCCGCCTCCCACAGTCTCCCCCCGCCTCCGATCGCGCCCGCTGGCTCGCCTGCATGGGCATGAAATCGTGCAGATTTCAGCAGGCGAGCCTCAGCGTCAGCGCGGTCCAAGACTAACAACGCCTCTATGGCCCCAGCCTTAGTAAGTCCCCAAACTTCCCCTTAGAGTGGGTGCTATGTCAATTACAAGACAGCCTTCCAAAGTCGCTTCCCACAGTGCTTTTCATCAACAGCTGCAAGGCATTGTGGGGCGTGACTTTGGAAGCTCCAGCAGTGCTTGACAGCTACACCACCCATGCTTTCTGCTCTCACTGAGGGGCAGTTCAGGGCCTCATTAAGGGTGTGTTCCCCTCACGAGCTCTGTACACTATAATGCCTGAGATCGGTCACACAGTTAAGTTAGTAATAGTCTGATGAGTCAGCAGTAAGATTGATTAATTAGGACTTTGCTGGAACAAATATTTTGTAGCAGGGGGTGCACTGTGTAAAAAAAGGTTGGTAATCACTGACTTACAGCTATCAGTTGTACACATGTGTGAGGTGTTAAGGGGACAAGATATGTGAAGAATCATTTAGGAATTATGTTACTCCGTTTATTCTGCCTAGGAAAAGTGTTCTGTGAAGAACTGCAAAAAGCTGGCAAAGAAAAGTAGAATTAATTAACTTCAAATCATATCTGGTGATTGTTAGAGGCAGTTAACACGTCAGATCTGGCTGTTTTTTTCAGGCTCACATAAGGGGCATAAAATAAAGCACAGACATACAGGATTTCATAGATCACATTTTAATAAGTTATTCCTAACTCACATTATAACAACCCCATAATTGCAAGCAAGAGCACATGCCCTAAAATAGGTGGGACATACCTTGATACATTAACAATACCTTGATACCTGAACATATGGCGACACATGTTACAAAATGCTTCTCTAAGCATCAATTATACAACAAAAAGGGAACTTGTGACCCTTGAAATATAGTCTCAACTCTCTGTTTCATTGTTGCGTGTGTTACTAAGGTATTTCTTGGTCCTTTTAATTCTCTGCTATAGGGGCGGTTGACATTTTCAGAAATGGAGAAAGAAACTTGACAGCACTTACAGAGGCATGTCAAACAAGGTTTTAAGATCTCCCAAGCTGGTGTGACCTCTTAGAACAGACCTCCTGGAGTGACTGGCAGCCTTTTAATAGAGCATTAGGGGATTAGGTTGCCTTTGTTTACTCTAGGATTCACCTGCCAGACACAAGGATCGGACAGGTATATGTTGTCTCTGGGTACAGTTGTTTGCTCAGCTTCTTTATTATACATAGGGTTGGAGGGCTATTTAAAATTGTCAGTACCATGAGGGCCTTTAATGCAGGGGTGCTCGACTCCAGCCCCTCCCCACAACAGGTCAGGTTTTCAGGATATCCCAGCTTCAGCACAGGTGGTTCAATCAGAGGCTCAGTCAAAGACTTGGCCTCTGATTGAGCCACCTGTGCTGAAGCAGGGGATCCTCCTGTGCTGAAGCAGGGACTGGTTGAGTCACCTGTGCTGAAGCAGGGATATTCTGAAAACATGACCTGGGGGGGTGGGGGGAGTTGAGCACCCCTGCTTTAATGTATTGTAAATCAGTGAGGGTCAGACTGTATCTCGGGCTGTGTTAACATTATCTCCAAGGAACCCATCAATGAATTAATATCCTGACCTCCTGTGCATGTATCCAACCTGCAAAGTGGGAGCTGGTTTCATATGTTTGTTTTAAGTTTCTGCTGCTGGCGAGGATTAGATTGTTTGAATATTTAATGCAGGTAAATGGATTAAACTAGTGATAAGATGCATGTGTCCTGTCACTCCTCCCCTTCGTACGCCATATAAATCACGTCCCATATTGTCAGCAGGTGCAGGTGGAACAAAGCCGCTAAGTACTCTGATAAATTGATATTAAGCATATTATTCCAAAGGACTTTGGTTAAAGTCAGGCGTAGTAAGGGAACCACTTGTGGTGACTCCACTAGGTATGATTGATATACACTTTATTGTGTTTGGAAGCATTGGGACTTGGGAATAAAGTCAACAGAACACTTTGTAAATTCCATTCCTGATTACTGCACTGCCTCATTTCAATTCTTAATCTATTGGGGATTGTTTTATTTTGTACATTTATATTAAAAACATAATGCAGGGGCGCACAACTCCAGTCCTCAAGACCCTCCAACAGGTCAGGTTTACAGGATATCCCTGCGTCAGCACAGGTGGCTCAGTCAGTCCCTGCTTCAGCACAGGTGGCTCAATCCGTGGCTCAGTGTTTGACTGACCCACCTGTGCTAAAGCTGGGACATCCTTAAAACTCAACCTGTTGGGGGGACTTGAGGACTGGCGTTTAGAACCCCTGCCATAATGTATCTCTTCATATGCCAATATTGACGTGCTACTTAGAATTCTACCCTTTTGTCTCACACCCCGTTGCCATATGCTGGTGATGCAAACATAAATGACTATAATAGCCAGATCACAAACGTTATACTAGCCAGAGGACACTACAATAACCTTTTCAATAGAGGTCTTTGAAATGACAAAGGAGGGCCCATTGCCAGAAGCAAATATTTTCCCACTAGAACAAGGTCATCTGTAAAATTGCATGAACAATTGCCATGTTCTCTAACCGTCCCCGTTTTTGTAATTGCGTGTCAGACCAAGTGCACTCAAAATGGGAGCAGTTGTTTGATACAAGGAGAGTGAAATGAGATAATCCATGTTTTCATCATCCGTAGGCCTCTCTTTTCACAGGCCGTGGGCCGTACGTTATTAGGCTGAGCAGCTCTGGGCCTGTAAGAAAGATTCAGGCCTTTCTCATCACTATGAGAATGGCCCAGTGAATGGTTTCCAAGTGTTTACTCAGCATTTGTCTCCTGCTTCATCAGAGGAATGGGGAGGGGTGCCGACAGATCTTTTGTCCGACCAAACAGTCTGATGTGTTATGACAATGTTCCTGAATATGCAGAATGGCAGAAGGGATTAAGCCCGGTACATTTCCCCTGGGGCTTCTTTTTTGCCTGGGATGTTCGGAGCTTTAAGGATGACCTGTTCATAGCTGGGGCATCCAGCATTAGATTTTCCTACAGATAGGGCACAGAAATCTCATGCATGTCCAAATCTGTTAACATCTGACGTGAAGGCTGGTCAGTCTTACTCACTGTCCTCTGTTTGCCTAAAGGTTTTGAACTGACGACACAGGAGTTATTGTCCGTGGACAATCAAATCTGTGATACCTGCAATCATTGTAATGTAATATAATGATGTGTAGTCTCAATTTTTAGTCCAGGTGGTAAAACTTTTTTTTTTTGTATTATTATTAAAGTCTCCCTATGGCAAAAGACAGCACCAGATTAAACCCCCCCTCCCCCCAAATATCCCATTGCAAATATTTCTGGGTTAGTGAAAATATTAAGGTATGGATCCCTTTGAAATGCAAAAGAAAGAAACGTGTAGGCAGATATGGGGTTGCCATGGAGATTAAAAATGCTGGTTGCCGTGATAGCAATGGGTATATGTATGGTTCACTTGACTTTGGCTACAGAGATATACTGTAAGTAGGAACTATAGAAAATAAACTCTATATAAAGATAAAAACCCAGGATGCCAGGAAGGTCTGTACCTGGCACGAACTCGTGTTGACTCCTCTACAAATGACAGGAGAGACGTCTCCTCCATCACCTGGTTGAAGCTTTAACACACAATTTTTCCCGGCAGGAATGGCAAAGTAGGGATCTTTCGCACATATCTGCATGTTTGGCGAATTTTGGGCAAGTATCAAAGTACATAAAAATTTGCCAACCGCCTATATCTAGTTGAAGGATCAGTTATGTATCTAGTTTGTGAACATTTGGGTTCCTTTCATAAGATTTCTGGCAAATTTCACAAATGATACAAATGTTCAGTTTATTTGGTAACATAAGAAAAAACTCAATATCATTATTATTTTTTTGCCGTGCAAACTGGGCTGAACAGAGATCACATATCTCTAGTGCGGAATCATAAGAAAAAGAGGGCACCTTTTAAAGTCCCTTGTGCTTTGTTGTGTCTCTTTCTCAAGTGTTTATCAGTATGTGAGGATTTCAGTATAAGTCCAGATTGAATTAGTGTCCGTCTCTTAAGGATAAATTTTTCACACGTGGTGCACCAGTGTGGTAAAGGACTCTTCTTCAGCAGAAGAATCCCTAATCACTGTATTCTTTGGCACCACAAATCATCAGTCAAATATATTGTGTGCAGATACATTCAAGGTTTCTAGAACTCACTGCATCCCATGGTGTGTAATATAGGAGGTTGCATTGTACAAACCTTAGAAAAGAAAATACTGGGCTAGATCCAGTGGTCCATGAGTGGCAGTGGTATCGTTATGGGGATCTACCAGTGGGAGCTTCTGGGAGGTGCTGAAAATAGTTTTTTTAAGGCAGTTTGGCCATGACCAAAGGGCCGCCACTACAGCTCACTGCTATCGGAACGATGGCCACGGGACTAGGAGCAGTTGGCGGTCACGGGACTACGAACACCAGACAGCCAGAGTGCGGCAAATTGTGCAGTGCCGACCTGCCCGGCGGCGAGTTGTAGTGGCAGCAGACCACTGGCGGCACTTTGGTCACAACCAAAGGTTCCATTAAGTATTAAAGGAACGTCTTCTCCAGCTTCCAGCATTTAGAGTTGCCAAGAGAGACTCAAAATAAATCTAACTAAAAACAAAATGGCGTCAGATACCCTGATAGTTCATGTTGAGCTGCTCTGTTTCTAAGGATCCAATATATTTTTTAAATCCTTATTTTTTTTAACGCATTTTCAAATGTTGATTATTTCACTGGAATCAGTTGTTACCATGGCAACCCTTTTGTCCTATTGAGTGTGAGTAGCAGCAGCCATTTTAAACTCCCAGGTAGGCAAGTTTTAATCAACTGATATCTCTGGAAGTTCAACTACAGAATTTAAAAGAGGGCAGGATATCTTAAAATGGCAACAAAATTACTTTGCAATGGTAAAAAGACAGGAGACTTCTTCTTTTTTTAATGTAATGATCCTTTAATTGTCTATGGCTCCTTCAATAGGAGGGTCCTCACATCATATTGCTGTGTAATTAATACAAACATGATTTGCTTTGAAGGTCCCCCTAGTAGCAGAGAGACAAACACCATGTCTAGACCTCTGTCACAATGGGCGCTGCTCTCTGTTGAGGAGGACAAACAGAATGACAGGAACTTTCACTGGTTTTATTGATACATGCATGTTCCTGTCAAAACACGTCGTGTTCACCAAGGGCTTTTGTCAGTAAGTCCTACCCTCTAAGAAAGGAGGAAGAATAAAAGGCAGGGTTGATATGTTGCGCACTCGGAAGCATGGGGCAGTCCGGCACACCCACGGAGGGAAATGCAGAGAATCATTTCACAGGGGCCCTGTATGGTGGGATTTATTCTTCAATGACTTCACTGAAATTTCCACATGCATTTCAATGAATTTTATGTCAGTTTTCATGGTAATCACTGTAAAGAAAAGCAGGAGATAAAAAAAGCACTTTTCATAGGTTCAACTTGATGGACATACTGTATGTCTTATTTCAACCTCATCTACTATGTGACTATGTACAGTATATGTAGCTATGTAACTATGTAATTATCTGGCTATGTAACTATCTGACTATGTAGCTATGTAGCTATGTAACTAGTGTATACGTTATTTGAATAGTTCTTTACTCATAACTATTTTAAAGTAATTTATAGGTGAGACTAATGAACGTATTCTATATCTGCCGAAGTGGACAACCCAATCGGCCAAAATTCCCCATTTAAGTCAATGGGGAATTTTGAATGGAGAAGGCCCGGTTGGCCCCCTCGGTGGATGTAAAATGAACCCCAAAGAGTCATAGGGTCTTAACCAATGAAAATCAGTAGCGCCGATTCTGCGCTATCATATGCAAAGTCCCGTTGACTTTAATATCCCTTTGTTAAAAAAAGATCCATATGCTGCTAGTAATAAAATGTTTATAACAGGGGAGGACAACTCCAGTCCTCAAAGGCCACCACCAGGTCAGGTTTTAAGGATATCCCTGCTTCAGCACAGGTGGCTCAGTCATTGACCTTGAGGACTGGAGTTGGCCACCCCTCGTCTATAGCAACTTGTTTTGAAATACTCAACAATGCTCAACGGTATACTCATATATAATACTCAACATTATCTAGCAAGTTCACGTTTGTCTAATGAGTTATGATATATTTAATAGCCTTTGCCTGCAAATAATATGATCCTGATAAACATTAAAAAAATATATATATATATATATTATATACAGTGGTCGACAAATCACCAAAAAATCTACTCGCCGAAGAAAAAAATCTACTCGCCACCTAGTACCACACGTGTGCTGCTTGGGCCAATAGGAGCTCGCCACGATGTTAAATCCACTCGCCCGGGGCGAGCAAATGTATAGGTTTGTCGAACACTGATTATATATATAAAAACACATGCTCCCTTACCTTTGTCCCATATAAACACTCTCCATATTATTAGATCCTTATTTACACCCATGTTCCCATTACCTACACACTCGTGCCTCCCTATCGCTTTGGTGCGATGATATATACTGATAAAGATGGCCACTTATTTTCCTTGTCTTAAACTTATATTTTCAGATCCAGTTTCCTTCTTTCAAAGAATACACTTTTTTTTTTTTTTTAACTTTGTGACCAAGTTATTTGCAAATAGATCTTATGCAATTAAACATATAATTGAATTCAACCCCAACATCTTTCTAAGACGTTTGGTAAAGGGGTACAAGTCAAATACAAAGGTAACATGCTGTATGGCCAGACTCAGATCTTATCTGTCTATAGGATAGGTTAAAGTCTGATGGTACTATCAAATACCTTTTTTTGATTTACAATACATTTTTACATTCAAATCCCAAAGCACCGTGGCCAGCTCAAACAGACATTCCAGGAGGGAATATCACCACAGTGTCGCTATGATAGTTCTAAATGTGTTCTGCTCCGACTGGATGTAGGAACAGTGGGGACAGGTAATAGGAACTCAGCACCAATAAAGGGGGAGAGGACCGCACAGGTGGTAGAGTGCCGGGATTGAGACAAAAAAAGAGTTATGACCCATCAAAAGTTTAGGAATAAATAATAAAGGACCTTCGTTTCCCCCCCCCTCTCCCCCCCCCTTCCCCTCCCCTCCTTCCTTCCCTATGATTTGTATTCATCATTTTCATCATCTATGTTTTATTTTTATATGATGTTTCAAGTACGAAATAATGCAATGTCATATATGTACTGTTCTGAAACGCAATAAAATATAAGTTACAAAAAATAAATAAATCCCAAAGCACCAGTACTACTAAAAAGAATAGCATTTATTTTAGAAAAACTCAATTGGACCTATGTACTGAGCGTCACAAATGGCATTTTTGAAATAAAATTGACGCACGGAAATCTCAAATGCTTGTTCACCTCTGTACGAGCCTTACTTTTCTGAACGTGCACTTGGGGCTCCAATGTGAATGGCATGTGCTAAAATAATTGTATCTAAGCACCAGAAAAAAAGTGGAACTTGCATCAAAATCGTCCCGCCAAGTTGAACTTGGTGTAAATGTAAACCCTTGAAAGTCTGTTTTTATTGTTCGTGCAGAATGAAGTTGCTTTGCATCAACCAAAAATGTATTTGACGCAGCACAGATATTTAATCAGTTTGGCTAACAAAATGTATTATTTATGCAGTATTGCTATTATAAATAATATTACACTCATAATTTATATTTATTGATACTAGTTATACATTTAAAAAAAATACACATAGTTCCCTTTTCATTTAATTGTACAAATCAGGTATTACAAATGACGCAGTGTGCAAAAAATGAATTTCACACAATGAATTAGGCATCATATGTACAAAGTCATATAATAAGCTTGCTATATACGACACATTTTATGAAGGTGTATACTACATAATATGAGATATGATCTTTATACATAAGCCCCCAAACGATTTCTTTTTTTAGAGTGCAAATGTTGGATGCAGGCAGTCCTCGCTTATCCACCGGAATTCGTTCTGGAAGTAGCGTTGGATAGTGAAACCGTTGTAAAGTGAGTCCCATGTTAATCAGTGGCGGTGAGCGTTGGATAACACATTACGGCGTTGAAAAACAGCCCATAGGGTTGCATTGTAAAGCGTTGGATATGCCATTCGTTGTAAAGCGAAATGTTGGATAATGAGGACTACTTGTACATCTTTTAGAACTAAGGCCCAAGAAGCTTTGTCCCGGTGTTCAATAGGTGAAACATTTCTTCACATTGTGCACAGCCAATACCTGTACACATTATAATCCAGGAAAGGCCAAGTACTCATTTCCTTGACCTTGCAATGTTGTCATCTGAATTGTTTCCTGCTCTGTTACCTGGCTGTAATGAGCCTCATTTTGTGACCTTCGGAGGTGAGTGAGGTTCGGGTTTCCGGAAGCAGACAAGGTCTGGACTAAATCTGATAAGTCAGAACTTGGTGTCTACAAGGGAAAGTAACAGCTCAGAACTGTCGGGAATGATGTGCAGATGAAGGGACTTATCTCATTCATCATGCCTCAATGCAGCAGTGCTGGGAAATTATTCTACATCTTGAGAGGATATTGATGGGAAAACATTGTGTGGAATATAGAAACCTATTTAACCCCTTTGCTGCTATTTACTGCTATTCCTAGTCCCTCTGGCAGTGTAAAGATCAATGACAAGTACTGGTAAGTTGGAAAACAGGCTGTCAAACTCAGAGGTCTGCTGGGATTCAATAGACAATGCTTAAGTCTCACAGGTACTGCTGACCCTCCGAAAATACCATAGAGGTGGCGAACTCCAGTGCTCAAGGGTCACCAGCAGGTCAGGTTTTAAGGATATCCCTGCTTCAGCACAGGAGGCTCAATCAGTGCCTCAGTCATTGACCAGGCCACTGGTTGAGCCACCTGTGCTGAAGCAGGGATATCCTTAGAACCTGGCCTATTGAGGGCCCTTGAGGACTGGAGTTCAACACCCCTGCCATGGAGACACACTCCACCGTTCCACACTACAAAATGAAAGCACTCAGCCATCTTACACCATATATAGAGCAAAGTTATAAACGATTATTAAAAGTAGAACAGGAAGTCGCCATATTGCTGATTTGGTGATGTCACTTATGGTCTGGGATATTCCAAGTATTTTAGACATCAATGTAATTTCACATAACTTTCAACTCTATAGATGAGGAGTGGGTGGTGCAATGAGGGGGGGGGGGGAATAAAACTCTGATAATGGGATGGGAGCTCGACCAGTATTAATTTACTGCCACTTATTTGAAATGGAGCTAACGCCGACCTTGCTTCTATACCCGATATCTGAGCTTCATGCAATACGTTTCCCAGTGGGACTTGGTGATCTAGCAGAATGGATACGTCTGAGCATTCATTAGTGCTGAAGAAATTCAGTCTATAATGAAAGCTTCATATTAAAATGACACTCTTTTCAAACACCCTGTCATGCTGTCAGCAAATCCATACCATGACATCTCAAGAAGTGACAGTTGGACAGCAGAATGATATTTCTATATTGTCCATACAAGCTGTTTTTGGTTGAAAATCTCAATTGAAGATTTTTGCCCTGAAAATTGCCCTAGCGGCCGGGTCAGCAACATACAATTACCCCTTTAGTCCAGTTGTGATAGTGCAAGTACATGAGTACTGTAGTTAAGGATTAGGGGATACCTTTTGTATTTGAACAAACCATTGATATTTCAGGACAAGCTGCTGAGAGTTCTCCTCGCTTCCCCAGGTCGAGCGATACTGATTTGCAGTTTTTCTGAGTTGAACAAATATGCAAAAAGTAAGATAACAATCTAAGAAAAGAGGGAATGTCAGAGCTCAGAGGGAAAGAGGAATGGTAAATAATCGGGGCAGAAATGGAATGAAACGGACAGTAAGAAATGTGCAGGATCAGGGATTCAGAAGCAGCGGGACGGGAACTGGGTGGGTGGGGGGAGGGGGGGTGGGTTAAAAGTGTCAGAGTATCAGAGACGCAGGGGAAAAAATAATAAATATTTCTGATGATGTGTTACAAACCCCCGATCCATACTAACACTCTTTTTGTGCCAAGGAGCATTATGATTTTGTGTTCAAGTGTTTGTTATTCTTGGGCACTTTTAAACATCCCTTTGGGGATCTGGATTTTTAGATCAATTGTGGAATGATGTGGCTGTGAGAAGTGATGCCCCACTGGAGTGCAGTATTGCCCTTCTTCATGGTGTGTTATTGTGTGTCTGTGTAGGTTCGGTCTGGTTTGTAGTCTTAGGCAGGGCCGGTGCAAGGTCATTTGGTGCCAGAGGTGAACCGTCATTAACTTTCAGAATTTTTTTTTCTACCTGAAAAATTCTCCCCCATTCTCACAACACTCTCTCTCTCCCACTCTCACTACCCCACTCTCCCTCCCTCACTCTCCCCGACACTCTCTCCCCCCCACTCTCCCCAACACTCTCTGTCAACAATTCTCCCCGACACTCTCTCCCCCACTCTCTCCGACACTCTCTCTCCCCCCAATCTCCCCGACACTCTCTCTCCCTCACTCTCCCCGCACTCTCTCCCCTCCCCACTCTCCCCAACACTGTCTCTCCCCCACTTTCCCACTCTCTCTCAACCACTGTCCCTGACACTCTCTCTCCCCCCCACTCTCACCGACACTCTCCCAGACTCTCTCTCCCTCACTCTCCCCGCACTCTCTCCCCCCCAGTATCCCCGACAATCTCTCCCCCACTTTCCCAGACACTCTCCCAACCCCTCTCCCCGACACTCTCTCTCCCAGACACTATCTCTCCCCCCACTCTCCCCGACACTCTCTTTCTCCCTCAGTCTCCCTAACACTCTTTCCCTCACACCCCCGACACTCTCTCCCCAACACTCTCTCCCCTTCACTCTCCCCGACACACTCTCTCCCCCACTCTCCCCGACACTCTCTCCCCCACTCTCCTCAACACTCTCTCTCCCTGACACTCTCTCCCTCACTCTCCCCCACACTCTCTCTCCCTCACTCTCCCCGACACACTCTCTCCCTGACACATACTCTCCATTCTTCCCCCACTGACACTCTCTCTTTCCCCACTGCCACTATCTCTCCCCCCACTGACACGGACACACACCTGAACATATAAACACATACACAAACACACACACATGTTTGTGACTGGCTGTGTTATTGTCACAGGGACTCCAGGAGCAGGTAGGACCTCGATGGCCAGAACAGCAGGGAAGGCAAGGATTGTTGGGGTCATGTGCTGAGGTCGGTGGCAGGTGGAACGCAGGATCGGCGGGGTCACAGACAGGGTTCGGTGGCAGGCAAGGATCGGCGGGGTCCAGGTAGGGGTCAGCAGCAGGGCGGCAGGAACAGGGCAGGGGAGCAGGAACTGAGACTAGGGATCAGGAACTGAGACCAGGGAGCATGGAGCAGGAAACAATCGGGGACAAGCCAGATCATAGGCAAGGGCCTTTAATAAGTACCGGCCTCAATACAGAACAGAAGCAGAAGCATAGGCATGGGCATAAGGAGTCAGGACACAAAACAAAGGCAAGGGAGGAACAGGAAACAGGAAACTATAAGGACAGAGGACAGGACCAACAAGAGGAGACAGACAGAGGAACCCCAGAGCAGACAGAAACAGCAGCACACCCAGTGGACAGACAAGGAACAGAAGGAGAGAAGGAGAACTAGGAAGACTCTGACAGGGATATTCGCATGTATGTTTGCAAAGTTTGCAGCGTGTGATGTTGCGTGGTCTTGTACCATTCTCAGCATCCTTCAGTTCATTGGGAAGTTTTCTGTTGACTAACTTCTGTCTGACGTTTGGTGGTTGCTGTAATGAGAGGATCGAGATCTGGGGAAGATGCCTTTTTTTTGGAACTTAAATTTGTATTGAAGTATTTCGGCGGGGGGTGGGGGGGTTACAGAAAAGAATAAGGGATGGGAGGGGTACAGAAATCATAATGGTGGGGGGGGTCCCATATATATTGCATACATCGCAAGATATGGATTACATATGTTACACAGCTGATCTCTCATGTCTGACCTTTACCCTGGGGTGCTCAGAAATTAGGTATCACACTGCGGGTCGAGTTTGACTCTTGGTACCGTGTGGTGTGGTAGCTTGAAGTAGTCTGGCCCCTCAATGGTCCTGGGACAGCCTAGTTTTAACTCTCTCGTGGGACGAGTACTCATTAGTTGGAGTGAGGAAGATGCCTTTTAATGTTTCATCTTCTGTCAGCGTGGGCTGCAGATCCCTGATTATTGTGTGCATTTCCTTAACAGCAGGGTTGTATGTGGCCACTAGTGGTATGCGTGTGGTTGTTTCTCTTTCTGTCTTGCAGCAGGTGTTCTAGTGGTGTTTTAAGCACAGATGTAATTGATTTAGTCATACTCCTTGTATCCCTTTGGTCTGAATGACTCAGTCAGGGTTGTGAGGTTTTACTTCCGGTCTCCAGTGTCAGAGCATATGCTGTGATATCTTATAGCCTGGCTTTGTATTGTGACTAGTTTTATATGAGTGGGGTGGAAGCTCGTGTTATTTAGGTAACTACATCTGTCTGTGGGTTTGTCATATATACAGATGTGTCCAGGTTGTCATTCTTCTGTGTTAGTGCTGTATCCAGAAAGTTTACAAGTTTCGCAGAGTAATCTATGTTTGAGTTAATTGATGAATGGAATGAGTTGATGGACTTGGGAAATTGTTTTACATTTTCTTCTCCCTCTGACCATCATATAAGTATATCATCAATCTATCTGTAGGACCAGGAGGGTACAAAATGTTGCCCAGGGACTCCCGGTCAGTAGCCTTTTTTTTTCCAGATCAACAAAGTTCAGTTACACCACCACGGTACACAGGACGATTTACATTAGTGGCTCAGGACAGACCATAAGAGGAGCAGAACGGAATATCTCTGTTGAACTGGGCGAGACGTTCCAATTTTGGGGGACTTTGTTGTATACATCACTTATAACATTTGTTGCTAGTCTAAGCACGTATAGATCTGTTGGTTTAACAATACTGGGACCCTATATGAGTTTAAGGTAGGAGAGGACTTTAGATACAAAGGGGGAAGAGAGAAGACATCCTTGAGTGGAACGCAAGAGTCGGGATATGTTACACACTACTTGGGGAGTATTTCTATATCTGCTTCTGACCAAGTGGCCTCCTAGCTGGGTCAGTGCAGAGTACGCACAGCATCCAGTTGCCCTTGAAACCTACCCATGCTACCACACCTACCTCCCAGTGTTTGGCTCTCCCCACCTCTGCCTCATGCCGGAAAGTCTGCTTCCTCTTAAGGCATTAATGTTAAGTTTGTTAAGGAAATCTGCGGTGTCTTGTATGAAGCTGTTGGTTGTTGTGACTAGTGGCTGGAGAATACTCTTCACTAGGCCTGATATGTAGCTATCGGGTGTATCCATACTGGATATAATCTGTCTACTTGGGTTTCCTGGTCCATGAATTTTGGGAAGCATGTAAAATATACCAACTACTGAGTTGCAGGGGATTTGGGAATGTTTTAATAGGATTCCTGAGTTGATTTGTTTGTTCCTTGGATGGATGGTGGGTCAGTTTCTTATAGTAGGTTCTGTCGAAGATGTTGTCTTCTTCTCTCTATTTATTTGTATACATAACTACCACTACCCCAGCATGGCGGTGGCTATATTTTTCTAGCACATTGTGTAGTGGTTTCCAGATTAAAACCCCAAGAGAATCTTTCATTCAAACTATGGTGTCATTTGTTTATTCCATACTAATGTCAAGTTTGTATACCTTTATAACACATAAAACAACCAGTATGTATTCTATACTGCGATACATTTGCAGTCAGAGCCTGAGGTGTGAGTTACATTGAATAAAGCTGTTGAGTCTATCAGAGATGATGGAACACACATTTTAATGGCAAAGAACGTGTTTCATGGCTGAGTGCTTTCACTTACTTTCTACCCCAATGTATATGAATAAGTAGGACTGAACACTAAAGTAGCTTATTCTACAATAAAAATATTTTTTTCGTTAAAAAAAGTCATTAAAAACAATTGTAACCCAAGGACTTGTTATTGTTCCCCATATCAGGTTATTCACTATGACGCAGCTCACTGTATGAAGGTGGGCTGTTTGGGTGTCAGGCACATGCATTGATTAACTCACAGCTCTTTGTTTAAGGGGGTAAATAATCGGGGCAGAAATGGAATGAAACGGACAGTAAGAAATGTGCAGGATCAGGGATTCAGAAGCAGCGGGACGGGAACTGGGTGGGTGGGGGGAGGGGGGGTGGGTTAAAAGTGTCAGAGTATCAGAGACGCAGGGGAAAAAATAATAAATATTTCTGATGATGTGTTACAAACCCCCGATCCATACTAACACTCTTTTTGTGCCAAGGAGCATTATGATTTTGTGTTCAAGTGTTTGTTATTCTTGGGCACTTTTAAACATCCCTTTGGGGATCTGGATTTTTAGATCAATTATGGAGTGATGTGGTTGTGAGAAGTGATGCCCCACTGGAGTGCAGTATTGCCCTTCTTCATGGTGTGTTATTGTGTGTCTGTGTAGGTTCGGTCTGGTTTGTAGTCTTAGGCAGGGCCGGTGCAAGGTCATTTGGTGCCAGAGGTGAACCGTCATTAACTTTCAGAATTTTTTTTTCTACCTGAAAAATTCTCCCCCATTCTCACAACACTCTCTCTCTCCCACTCTCACTACCCCACTCTCCCTCCCTCACTCTCCCCGACACTCTCTCCCCCCCACTCTCCCCAACACTCTCTGTCAACAATTCTCCCCGACACACTCTCTCCCCCACTCTCTCCGACACTCTCTCTCCCCCCAATCTCCCCGAAACTCTCTCTCCCTCACTCTCCCCGCACTCTCTCCCCTCCCCACTCTCCCCAACACTGTCTCTCCCCCACTTTCCCACTCTCTCTCAACCACTGTCCCTGACACTCTCTCTCCCCCCCACTCTCACCGACACTCTCCCAGACTCTCTCTCCCTCACTCTCCCCGCACTCTCTCCCCCCCAGTATCCCCGACAATCTCTCCCCCACTTTCCCAGACACTCTCCCAACCCCTCTCCCCGACACTCTCTCTCCCAGACACTATCTCTCCCCCCACTCTCCCCGACACTCTCTTTCTCCCTCAGTCTCCCTAACACTCTTTCCCTCACACCCCCGACACTCTCTCCCCGACACTCTCTCCCCTTCACTCTCCCCGACACTCTCTCCCCCACTCTCCCCGACACTCTCTCCCCCACTCTCCTCAACACTCTCTCTCCCTGACACTCTCTCCCTCACTCTCCCCCACACTCTCTCTCCCTCACTCTCCCCGACACACTCTCTCCCTGACACATACTCTCCATTCTTCCCCCACTGACACTCTCTCTTTCCCCACTGCCACTATCTCTCCCCCCACTGACACGGACACACACCTGAACATATAAACACATACACAAACACACACACATGTTTGTGACTGGCTGTGTTATTGTCACAGGGACTCCAGGAGCAGGTAGGACCTCGATGGCCAGAACAGCAGGGAAGGCAAGGATTGTTGGGGTCATGTGCTGAGGTCGGTGGCAGGTGGAACGCAGGATCGGCGGGGTCACAGACAGGGTTCGGTGGCAGGCAAGGATCGGCGGGGTCCAGGTAGGGGTCAGCAGCAGGGCGGCAGGAACAGGGCAGGGGAGCAGGAACTGAGACTAGGGATCAGGAACTGAGACCAGGGAGCATGGAGCAGGAAACAATCGGGGACAAGCCAGATCATAGGCAAGGGCCTTTAATAAGTACCGGCCTCAATACAGAACAGAAGCAGAAGCATAGGCATGGGCATAAGGAGTCAGGACACAAAACAAAGGCAAGGGAGGAACAGGAAACAGGAAACTATAAGGACAGAGGACAGGACCAACAAGAGGAGACAGACAGAGGAACCCCAGAGCAGACAGAAACAGCAGCACACCCAGTGGACAGACAAGGAACAGAAGGAGAGAAGGAGAACTAGGAAGACTCTGACAGGGAAATTCGCATGTATGTTTGCAAAGTTTGCAGCGTGTGATGTTGCGTGGTCTTGTACCATTCTCAGCATCCTTCAGTTCATTGGGAAGTTTTCTGTTGACTAACTTCTGTCTGACGTTTGGTGGTTGCTGTAATGAGAGGATCGAGATCTGGGGAAGATGCCTTTTTTTTGGAACTTAAATTTGTATTGAAGTATTTCGGCGGGGGGTGGGGGGGTTACAGAAAAGAATAAGGGATGGGAGGGGTACAGAAATCATAATGGTGGGGGGGGTCCCATATATATTGCATACATCGCAAGATATGGATTACATATGTTACACAGCTGATCTCTCATGTCTGACCTTTACCCTGGGGTGCTCAGAAATTAGGTATCACACTGCGGGTCGAGTTTGACTCTTGGTACCGTGTGGTGTGGTAGCTTGAAGTAGTCTGGCCCCTCAATGGTCCTGGGACAGCCTAGTTTTAACTCTCTCGTGGGACGAGTACTCATTAGTTGGAGTGAGGAAGATGCCTTTTAATGTTTCATCTTCTGTCAGCGTGGGCTGCAGATCCCTGATTATTGTGTGCATTTCCTTAACAGCAGGGTTGTATGTGGCCACTAGTGGTATGCGTGTGGTTGTTTCTCTTTCTGTCTTGCAGCAGGTGTTCTAGTGGTGTTTTAAGCACAGATGTAATTCATTTAGTCATACTCCTTGTATCCCTTTGGTCTGAATGACTCAGTCAGGGTTGTGAGGTTTTACTTCCGGTCTCCAGTGTCAGAGCATATGCTGTGATATCTTATAGCCTGGCTTTGTATTGTGACTAGTTTTATATGAGTGGGGTGGAAGCTCGTGTTATTTAGGTAACTACATCTGTCTGTGGGTTTGTCATATATACAGATGTGTCTAGGTTGTCATTCTTCTGTGTTAGTGCTGTATCCAGAAAGTTTACAAGTTTCGCAGAGTAATCTATGTTTGAGTTAATTGATGAATGGAATGAGTTGATGGACTTGGGAAATTGTTTTACATTTTCTTCTCCCTCTGACCATCATATAAGTATATCATCAATCTATCTGTAGGACCAGGAGGGTACAAAATGTTGCCCAGGGACTCCCGGTCAGTAGCCTTTTTTTTTCCAGATCAACAAAGTTCAGTTACACCACCACGGTACACAGGACGATTTACATTAGTGGCTCAGGACAGACCATAAGAGGAGCAGAACGGAATATCTCTGTTGAACTGGGCGAGACGTTCCAATTTTGGGGGACTTTGTTGTATACATCACTTATAACATTTGTTGCTAGTCTAAGCACGTATAGATCTGTTGGTTTAACAATACTGGGACCCTATATGAGTTTAAGGTAGGAGAGGACTTTAGATACAAAGGGGGAAGAGAGAAGACATCCTTGAGTGGAACGCAAGAGTCGGGATATGTTACACACTACTTGGGGAGTATTTCTATATCTGCTTCTGACCAAGTGGCCTCCTAGCTGGGTCAGTGCAGAGTACGCACAGCATCCAGTTGCCCTTGAAACCTACCCATGCTACCACACCTACCTCCCAGTGTTTGGCTCTCCCCACCTCTGCCTCATGCCGGAAAGTCTGCTTCCTCTTAAGGCATTAATGTTAAGTTTGTTAAGGAAATCTGCGGTGTCTTGTATGAAGCTGTTGGTTGTTGTGACTAGTGGCTGGAGAATACTCTTCACTAGGCCTGATATGTAGCTATCGGGTGTATCCATACTGGATATAATCTGTCTACTTGGGTTTCCTGGTCCATGAATTTTGGGAAGCATGTAAAATATACCAACTACTGAGTTGCAGGGGATTTGGGAATGTTTTAATAGGATTCCTGAGTTGATTTGTTTGTTCCTTGGATGGATGGTGGGTCAGTTTCTTATAGTAGGTTCTGTCGAAGATGTTGTCTTCTTCTCTCTATTTATTTGTATACATAACTACCACTACCCCAGCATGGCGGTGGCTATATTTTTCTAGCACATTGTGTAGTGGTTTCCAGATTAAAACCCCAAGAGAATCTTTCATTCAAACTATGGTGTCATTTGTTTATTCCATACTAATGTCAAGTTTGTATACCTTTATAACACATAAAACAACCAGTATGTATTCTATACTGCGATACATTTGCAGTCAGAGCCTGAGGTGTGAGTTACATTGAATAAAGCTGTTGAGTCTATCAGAGATGATGGAACACACATTTTAATGGCAAAGAACGTGTTTCATGGCTGAGTGCTTTCACTTACTTTCTACCCCAATGTATATGAATAAGTAGGACTGAACACTAAAGTAGCTTATTCTACAATAAAAATATTTTTTTCGTTAAAAAAAGTCATTAAAAACAATTGTAACCCAAGGACTTGTTATTGTTCCCCATATCAGGTTATTCACTATGACGCAGCTCACTGTATGAAGGTGGGCTGTTTGGGTGTCAGGCACATGCATTGATTAACTCACAGCTCTTTGTTTAAGGGGGTAAATAATCGGGGCAGAAATGGAATGAAACGGACAGTAAGAAATGTGCAGGATCAGGGATTCAGAAGCAGCGGGACGGGAACTGGGTGGGTGGGGGGAGGGGGGGTGGGTTAAAAGTGTCAGAGTATCAGAGACGCAGGGGAAAAAATAATAAATATTTCTGATGATGTGTTACAAACCCCCGATCCATACTAACACTCTTTTTGTGCCAAGGAGCATTATGATTTTGTGTTCAAGTGTTTGTTATTCTTGGGCACTTTTAAACATCCCTTTGGGGATCTGGATTTTTAGATCAATTATGGAGTGATGTGGTTGTGAGAAGTGATGCCCCACTGGAGTGCAGTATTGCCCTTCTTCATGGTGTGTTATTGTGTGTCTGTGTAGGTTCGGTCTGGTTTGTAGTCTTAGGCAGGGCCGGTGCAAGGTCATTTGGTGCCAGAGGTGAACCGTCATTAACTTTCAGAATTTTTTTTTCTACCTGAAAAATTCTCCCCCATTCTCACAACACTCTCTCTCTCCCACTCTCACTACCCCACTCTCCCTCCCTCACTCTCCCCGACACTCTCTCCCCCCCACTCTCCCCAACACTCTCTGTCAACAATTCTCCCCGACACACTCTCTCCCCCACTCTCTCCGACACTCTCTCTCCCCCCAATCTCCCCGAAACTCTCTCTCCCTCACTCTCCCCGCACTCTCTCCCCTCCCCACTCTCCCCAACACTGTCTCTCCCCCACTTTCCCACTCTCTCTCAACCACTGTCCCTGACACTCTCTCTCCCCCCCACTCTCACCGACACTCTCCCAGACTCTCTCTCCCTCACTCTCCCCGCACTCTCTCCCCCCCAGTATCCCCGACAATCTCTCCCCCACTTTCCCAGACACTCTCCCAACCCCTCTCCCCGACACTCTCTCTCCCAGACACTATCTCTCCCCCCACTCTCCCCGACACTCTCTTTCTCCCTCAGTCTCCCTAACACTCTTTCCCTCACACCCCCGACACTCTCTCCCCGACACTCTCTCCCCTTCACTCTCCCCGACACTCTCTCCCCCACTCTCCCCGACACTCTCTCCCCCACTCTCCTCAACACTCTCTCTCCCTGACACTCTCTCCCTCACTCTCCCCCACACTCTCTCTCCCTCACTCTCCCCGACACACTCTCTCCCTGACACATACTCTCCATTCTTCCCCCACTGACACTCTCTCTTTCCCCACTGCCACTATCTCTCCCCCCACTGACACGGACACACACCTGAACATATAAACACATACACAAACACACACACATGTTTGTGACTGGCTGTGTTATTGTCACAGGGACTCCAGGAGCAGGTAGGACCTCGATGGCCAGAACAGCAGGGAAGGCAAGGATTGTTGGGGTCATGTGCTGAGGTCGGTGGCAGGTGGAACGCAGGATCGGCGGGGTCACAGACAGGGTTCGGTGGCAGGCAAGGATCGGCGGGGTCCAGGTAGGGGTCAGCAGCAGGGCGGCAGGAACAGGGCAGGGGAGCAGGAACTGAGACTAGGGATCAGGAACTGAGACCAGGGAGCATGGAGCAGGAAACAATCGGGGACAAGCCAGATCATAGGCAAGGGCCTTTAATAAGTACCGGCCTCAATACAGAACAGAAGCAGAAGCATAGGCATGGGCATAAGGAGTCAGGACACAAAACAAAGGCAAGGGAGGAACAGGAAACAGGAAACTATAAGGACAGAGGACAGGACCAACAAGAGGAGACAGACAGAGGAACCCCAGAGCAGACAGAAACAGCAGCACACCCAGTGGACAGACAAGGAACAGAAGGAGAGAAGGAGAACTAGGAAGACTCTGACAGGGATATTCGCATGTATGTTTGCAAAGTTTGCAGCGTGTGATGTTGCGTGGTCTTGTACCATTCTCAGCATCCTTCAGTTCATTGGGAAGTTTTCTGTTGACTAACTTCTGTCTGACGTTTGGTGGTTGCTGTAATGAGAGGATCGAGATCTGGGGAAGATGCCTTTTTTTTGGAACTTAAATTTGTATTGAAGTATTTCGGCGGGGGGTGGGGGGGTTACAGAAAAGAATAAGGGATGGGAGGGGTACAGAAATCATAATGGTGGGGGGGGTCCCATATATATTGCATACATCGCAAGATATGGATTACATATGTTACACAGCTGATCTCTCATGTCTGACCTTTACCCTGGGGTGCTCAGAAATTAGGTATCACACTGCGGGTCGAGTTTGACTCTTGGTACCGTGTGGTGTGGTAGCTTGAAGTAGTCTGGCCCCTCAATGGTCCTGGGACAGCCTAGTTTTAACTCTCTCGTGGGACGAGTACTCATTAGTTGGAGTGAGGAAGATGCCTTTTAATGTTTCATCTTCTGTCAGCGTGGGCTGCAGATCCCTGATTATTGTGTGCATTTCCTTAACAGCAGGGTTGTATGTGGCCACTAGTGGTATGCGTGTGGTTGTTTCTCTTTCTGTCTTGCAGCAGGTGTTCTAGTGGTGTTTTAAGCACAGATGTAATTCATTTAGTCATACTCCTTGTATCCCTTTGGTCTGAATGACTCAGTCAGGGTTGTGAGGTTTTACTTCCGGTCTCCAGTGTCAGAGCATATGCTGTGATATCTTATAGCCTGGCTTTGTATTGTGACTAGTTTTATATGAGTGGGGTGGAAGCTCGTGTTATTTAGGTAACTACATCTGTCTGTGGGTTTGTCATATATACAGATGTGTCTAGGTTGTCATTCTTCTGTGTTAGTGCTGTATCCAGAAAGTTTACAAGTTTCGCAGAGTAATCTATGTTTGAGTTAATTGATGAATGGAATGAGTTGATGGACTTGGGAAATTGTTTTACATTTTCTTCTCCCTCTGACCATCATATAAGTATATCATCAATCTATCTGTAGGACCAGGAGGGTACAAAATGTTGCCCAGGGACTCCCGGTCAGTAGCCTTTTTTTTTCCAGATCAACAAAGTTCAGTTACACCACCACGGTACACAGGACGATTTACATTAGTGGCTCAGGACAGACCATAAGAGGAGCAGAACGGAATATCTCTGTTGAACTGGGCGAGACGTTCCAATTTTGGGGGACTTTGTTGTATACATCACTTATAACATTTGTTGCTAGTCTAAGCACGTATAGATCTGTTGGTTTAACAATACTGGGACCCTATATGAGTTTAAGGTAGGAGAGGACTTTAGATACAAAGGGGGAAGAGAGAAGACATCCTTGAGTGGAACGCAAGCGTCGGGATATGTTACACACTACTTGGGGAGTATTTCTATATCTGCTTCTGACCAAGTGGCCTCCTAGCTGGGTCAGTGCAGAGTACGCACAGCATCCAGTTGCCCTTGAAACCTACCCATGCTACCACACCTACCTCCCAGTGTTTGGCTCTCCCCACCTCTGCCTCATGCCGGAAAGTCTGCTTCCTCTTAAGGCATTAATGTTAAGTTTGTTAAGGAAATCTGCGGTGTCTTGTATGAAGCTGTTGGTTGTTGTGACTAGTGGCTGGAGAATACTCTTCACTAGGCCTGATATGTAGCTATCGGGTGTATCCATACTGGATATAATCTGTCTACTTGGGTTTCCTGGTCCATGAATTTTGGGAAGCATGTAAAATATACCAACTACTGAGTTGCAGGGGATTTGGGAATGTTTTAATAGGATTCCTGAGTTGATTTGTTTGTTCCTTGGATGGATGGTGGGTCAGTTTCTTATAGTAAGTTCTGTCGAAGATGTTGTCTTCTTCTCTCTATTTATTTGTATACATAACTACCACTACCCCAGCATGGCGGTGGCTATATTTTTCTAGCACATTGTGTAGTGGTTTCCAGATTAAAACCCCAAGAGAATCTTTCATTCAAACTATGGTGTCATTTGTTTATTCCATACTAATGTCAAGTTTGTATACCTTTATAACACATAAAACAACCAGTATGTATTCTATACTGCGATACATTTGCAGTCAGAGCCTGAGGTGTGAGTTACATTGAATAAAGCTGTTGAGTCTATCAGAGATGATGGAACACACATTTTAATGGCAAAGAACGTGTTTCATGGCTGAGTGCTTTCACTTACTTTCTACCCCAATGTATATGAATAAGTAGGACTGAACACTAAAGTAGCTTATTCTACAATAAAAATATTTTTTTCGTTAAAAAAAGTCATTAAAAACAATTGTAACCCAAGGACTTGTTATTGTTCCCCATATCAGGTTATTCACTATGACGCAGCTCACTGTAAGAAGGTGGGCTGTTTGGGTGTCAGGCACATGCATTGATTAACTCACAGCTCTTTGTTTAAGGGGGTATTCTGTTGATAGAGAGATTAGTGTTCATCTGATGGAAAGGCATGGAAATGGACATTGACAGAGGTGTGCTAAAGCCTTAGGCAATAAACACTTATCCTCTTACAGGTAATTACTACTAACTTGCCAACAGCACACGCATTAAAAGGACGAGTAAGTATGAAAACAAACAACCCCATACAAAAGGCTAAATTAGTTACAAAATGTACTGCACAGACCTAGTAACTGTACTGGGCTGCATACCTTGTGTTGGTTAAGAGAGCAATAAGGGAATATGTGATAAGCTTGTGTAGGTTATCAATTATTTAACCCCTAGGCTGCCAGCAAGGCAGTAGGGTTAACATTCTCGGTGCAGGTGGTTAATTCCTTTTGCCCAATTTAACAATTAACATCTCGTCCCTCAAATGATGTGTTACAAACAACAGGTCTGATATTAATTTATTAGCTTAATTCATTCATATATACAATATTTATATAATTTTGATCACTATTGGTTTCAAGTACTGTACAAGTGAGGGCATATGTATCAAGGCAAACATGGTAAAATTCTGGGGGGTTGCTGCACCATGTGTATCAAAGAAAAAAAATCCTATTTAATGTAATACCTTGATACACATGCCCTTTGGATACAAGTTTCTTAAGCTGACAGATGGCAAGATTCTTAAATCAACAAAAACGAAGAAAATCTAAAGCACTATACATAACCCTTATTACATACCTTAGTTATGTAAGCATTAAGTAGTTCCTCTCATAACTCCCCTTATTGCTCTGTTTAACCGCACCCCGGGGGCCCATGTTTACCAAACGTTGCTCAGTCTTAGCACATTGTAAGTTCCATTTAAGGGAACAGAACATATTGGGCACTAAGGCTTAGCACCGTTTAGTAAGTCCTGTCATAAGACCCCTATACAGTGTGACTTAATGGGCTTTAATGTTTCCTCCAGGGCCCGGAAGGCATTTTATCACAGAAGAATGTGGTCTCCTATCTATATAACAACCAAGGAATCAAATTCAGAGCAAAGTATATATCTATGTATATTCCTCAAAGTCACTGTGGCATCATATTATTGCAGACCTTTGCAGTGTTGATAACAATGTGGGGTTTCCCTAGACTTACGGACCCTGTAAATGTGCATATAAGGGGGGACTCCATTTTGATTGCTGGATAACCATTTTTCCTTCAATATGCTTTTATTGATGTAGGAGATATAGTAAAAAAAAATACTGGATCCGGATTTAACAACAGTTTTTAGCACTTACTGGCAGAAAAGTTACTGACTACAGGAGGGGGTAATCAGTGTTGAAGTGCTTCAAAGACCCCCCTAGTAAAGCCACTGGTAATTCAGGAGCCAAAGTTTGAGGACCTCTAGTTCACAGTCTGGGAGCTGAATATGTCACCTACTGGGGTCTATGTATCTAGGGTTGCCAGGTGGCTTCTCCAAAAATACTGGCCACAATGGTGAAAGGTGTGATGCACTGGAGACACATTCACCTCTCACTGCACCATGCTGTTTCCTCCTCTCCATGGCTCCACCCTCAGGCTCCTGGCACCTCTTCCTGATTGCCTGCATTACCCAGCATCAATCAAACAGGATGGAGGAAGCTGCCCAGTCCCTTAGCACCTTCCCCGATCTCTCCCTGCTCGGGAAAATCCCGCGCCCTCCCCTCCCCCCAATCCAGTCACTATGTCCAGAGAAGTAATACCGGAAGCATACATGTCCAGTATTACCTCTAACATTTTACTGGACAGAGTATCCAAATACAGGACAGTCCGGTTCAATACAAGCGAAATGTGATTTAGTTCTGTCCAGGGCATAAAAACTGTTCAAGATGTATCAGAGAACAATAAATCCAATTGAAATCAACAGGATTTTGTTTTGTTTTATATACACCTGGTGTAATTCTTTTGCCCCAGAGTTGTACCACTTTTACCTTGAAATATAAGATCCTGTAGTAATCCTGATTTCTGCTTTAGTTTTCTTTTCTCAACTTTTTGATTGAAAAGTATTCATGGTGCAGTACGGGCTTTTAGCACATTGTAGTTTTCTGCCTTGAACAGTTTCAGGTTGCAGTCTGAGCACAAAATGACAGCAAAACCTATACAACCTGACCCCTGCACTTCCTGGATCTTGACGGATAAGACTAGAGAAATAATGAATAGTGTCACGTCCAATATAAAGTTGAAGCAGGAGGAGTTTTCGGAGGTACTTAACAATAACTCGATGACCCATAATGAGAAATTCCTGAATGTTTATTCTTCCATAGCAAACCCCCAAAATATAGATGTGCAAAATTGTCACACAAGGTTGCGAACCAGACGAAAATTGCTTCTTTTCAGGCAAGAAAAAAGCTGCGACTGAGTCAGAGTTTGCAAGTGATTTGCCAAGCATTATTGTCAGTAGGCTTAGCCAATGGGCATTTGCCATTTCACTCAATTTTGCTATTTTGTGAAATTATTTTGTGAAATTCTCTTATACAGGCATACCCCGGTTTAAGGACACTCACTTTAAATACACTCACGAGTAAGGATATATCATCCAATAGGCAAATGGCAGCTCACGCATGCGCCTGTCAGCACGTCCCGAACAGCAATACCGGCTCCCTACCTGTACCGAAGCTGCGCGCAAGCGGGGAGACTATAGAGCCTGTTACAAATGCGTTATTTACATTACTTATGCACGTATATGATGATTACAGTACAGTACATGCATGGATAAGTGGAAAAAAGGGAGTGCTTCACTTTAAGTACATTTTCGCTTTACATACATGCTCTGGTCCCATTGCGTACGTTAATGCGGGGTATGCCTGTAATGCTATATTCGCTCAATGGTACGGCTATAATTGTGCATTTGGGAGGAACCGCAAGGTGGGAGAGAGAATGTTAAACACACAGTAGACTACATCTAAATCTGCAGTGAATTATAGTAAAACAAATATGTTTAATATTGGCAAAAGAGAAAACTGTTGAGTGGTGGTCATCTTGGACACTCGTGTGGTGGCAGTAGCTGGAAAAGACTAATGAGCGGAACCCTCGAGAAAAGAGCAGTAGCTGGTCCTATGTAAACAGCAGCAGTTGGACAGTATTTGACCACCACCAGCCTTCTAGTAGGAAAATAAGTAAAACACCAACACCTTCACCCACCTCATCAGGTCAGCAGGACAAACTCATCCCCTCCAGGGTGGAATAGGTGGTGCAGAAAAAAATAAATGCTGTGGACAAGACTAGAAGTGGCTTACGGAGAGTAGCCATCTATGCCAAACTAAGCACACGTTGTTAATACATCTGTGAGTGAGAGGGGAGAGGCTGAGGAGGAAAACAAGTACTTTGGCACCAACAGAACTACCCATGAAAGAATGGTCAGAGTCAGTAACTGAGTTAGAGCCGGATATATCCTTCTATTCCTCTGCAAAATGTGCAACTACAGAGACGGAAAGAGAAAGATGGATGCAAAGTTCTTCTCTTTCAAAGACTGAGTCACTGATTGATCCACCTGCGCTGAAGAAGGGATATCCTTAAAACCTGACCTGTTGGTGGCTCCTGAGGGCTGGAGTTGGCCACCCGTGAACGTGTCTAAAAAAAAGTGAGAAGGCATAAGTTATTATATAAAATTTATATATATTGGTATTGGACAGATATATTGACCAATTATTTGACCATTAGAAAAAAAAAATCATTAGAATGTAATACAGAAAGCATATACAGGCATACCTCGCTTTAAGTACACTCACTTTAAGTACACTCGCGAGTAAGTACATATCGCCCAATAGGCAAACGGCAGCACACGCATGCGCCTGTCATCACGTCCTGAACAGCAATACCGGCTCCCTACCTGTACCGAAGCTTTGCGCAAGCGGGGAGACTATAGAGCCTGTTACAAATGCGTTATTTACATCAGTTATGCACGTATATGACGATTGCAGTACAGAACATGCATCGATAAGTGGGAAAAAGGCAGTGCTTCACTTTAAGTACATTTTCGCTTTACATACATGCTCCGGTCCCATTGCGTACGTTAATGCGGGGTATGCCTGTACAGAATATAACAAGGGGAACATAAAAATAATGAAATAATAATATAAAAATGACCAGGCTGATACCAAGGCAACAAAAAACAAAGTTGCGGGCTAAAAATGGCCCTTAATCAAGAGTTAAGGATTACGGTCAGACTCATAACAGGCAATAACTAACTGCTCAAAGAGCAAAATGGGGTTGTTGGAGCGCAAAAAGTAAAAATATATAATATATATGTATAGGTATATATATCTATATATATATAGATATATATGTGTGTGTGTGTGTGTGTGTGTGTGTGTGTGTGTGTGTGTGTATATATATATATATATATATATATATTAGTGACATTGTAACATTTAGTGAAGAAAATGTGTCATTCTATATACTCACATGCAGTATTTAAAATGTTTTTTTTATCATCAGGTTTTCGTTCTTTTGGTCCTCACTGGGTATTGTAAGACTGAGACACACCGTCTTGAAAGATTGGAGCTGCATTTATCCATTTATTTTTTATAACCACTGGTTTTATAAATATTAGTTACTATTGTTGTGTGATCAATTTATTCAAGTCGCTAACACTTTATAAATATCACTATTCACTCATCACTAGGAGAGCTTCTTTCGGTGTTTTTTCTGCATTCAACATGAGGGATGCTTCAAAAATTATTTCAAACAACAAATTAGGCGTCCTATGTACGAAGTCTTTGTTACTTACCATGCACATTTATTTAAAGGTTTGTATTATTTTTTAGCACTGAAATGTTGACGCACAAGAAAATGTTAAATAAAATATTAATACACAGGCCCCAGTATCAATACAAATGCCATCCCATTAAGTATCAATGATTGTCTCGTGTATTACTGCTGTGAAGTGCTATGCACATTAATGGTGCTATACAAATAATGACATACATACATACAACACACACCAACAGTCACTCACACTGTCTAACACTGAAACCCAATCACATCACTCCAGTCTCCCTCTCTCCCACTCTCCCCCCCCCCCCCCTCTCTCCCTCTCCAGAAATCAGAAGCATTTGCAGCAGGTCACATGACCCCTTATGTGCTTCAATTTTTGAGCACATTTTGCATGCGTCCAGTTTCTCAACATTTTGTTTTCCGCTTCAGCGACACTAATATGTTACTGTTTCGCTCGCTGTCTATGCAGATATTTTATTAGAAGCTCACTTACCCGTTGGTGGCAAAACATTTCACAAGTAATAGAATTCAGAAGGGAAAAAAATATATAAATGTTGACACTGCCTTTAGGATAGTTTTGCGCATGTCTACCCCAAAATACTTAATGTACTGTACTAATACAATAGTAAAAAATACTCAAAGTACTCTAGGTGTCAATACCATCCCCTAAAAAAATAGTTAGGCGAGGACATACAACGAATGGCCTATGTCATTTTATGGATGATTCTCCCTCAACCAGCATCAAATGCATCAAAACCCCCAAAAAGGTTTCTTAATTTAACGCATACACCCAATGGTATGTATCCCTCTGCTTGTAATTGTGTAAGGCAGCAAGGCCAGTGCTTCCTGTAAGGCAAGTGGCATCTGTATTTGTATCTCCAAAATTGGCATCTGACTAGCAGGCAAGTCTAGAATAATCTACCATAAAGGTGAAAGGATGGGGTAAGTGTGCAAAAAAAAAAAAAAAAAAGACCCAGTGACATGATACAATACATTCTTATAAAAGTATCAAGGAATATAGCAAGAAACGTTATCTGATTCTGCAACAAATCTAAACAGAACTGGGTCCAACACAACTACAATAACTACTGTATGTACTAATAGCTGATACACTGTTACACTGTATGTTGTCTGCACAACTCTAGCAACTTATTTGAATCATTTAAAATGACAGGAAGATATGCTAATAGTCATACAATTAATATTGGAGCATTTATTAACTCCTCCCATTGCTTCAGATATCCGCTCACATATTTTTTTTTGATGGTACCAGATGTGTCATCACAAACCCCCTGAGACATTCATATTAAGTGTAATATTCAAATCTAATTCAAAATGTACTTTTTAAAGATGAGATGCCCATCAGGAATGTTAATGCCAAACACCACCATCCTTGGGAGGTGCACCCATCGAGGAATGGAATATACATGTATCCGCTCCTGGGAGGCAATATAGTTTATTTATTAAAGTCACCCAGCTACAAACTGTGTCAGAACACTGCAAAAGAATTGCACCAGGTTTATGTCGTTAAAAATCTGATTCCTCTCAATACAGTACTGCATTTAAAACCTTATGTTGCTGTATTTCTTGTATACCTGAGAACCTCTATTGGCCCAATAAATGGTGTCCCTCTCCCCCCTTTCTTACTTTACAGGCAGTCCTCGGTTATCCACCGGAATCTGTTCTGGAAGTAGCGTTGGATAGTGAAACCGTTGTTAAGTGAGTCCCATGTTAATCAGGGGCGGTGAGCATCGGATAACGCATTCAGGCGTCGGATAACCCATTCAGGCGTCGGATTACCCATTCAGGCGTCGGATAACGCCCAATAGGGTTGCATTGTAAAGCGTTGGATATGCCATTCGTTGTAAAGTGAAACATTGGATAACGAGGACAACCTGTATCGATATTCTCTTTGATAAATCTGGTGCTATTTTGTGCTTTAGTTTGTCCACAATTGTTCAGCTCTGTATGTTTCCCTCTATTCATCATTTCTCAAAGGCGTCCATTGTACCACAAGTTGGTGCTATTTCCTCTGGCAGTGAAAAGGTTACCATTAGAAAGGGGGCGGGGGTGTTTGCGTACTTGTATCAGCCTCGCATCGCTCGGTTCCTTTGGCCCGTGGATTTCCGCAGATTAGTCTCAAAAAGGCCAATCCACCATTTAGGATTTTTTATTTTATTTTAGCGAGCAATCCGAAATTCGTGGCCGGATTGTTAAAAACCTCTCTCCGTCTCTGTGTTATCCATGTGTGGATTTTTAACACTTCACCCATGGATTGTGGAATCCGGGGATAAGATTCTTTAAAAAATCCATCCTGATTGTTTCCAATGGCAGATCTGGATTGATCCGCTCGGATTATTTAGTGCCCAATCCGCACACGGAATTTAGTGGGGGGCGGATTTGGTCTACAATATTCTGGAAATTCCGGGAAACAGATTTCGACTGGTTCCCCCATCTTTAGTTACAGTGCCATTAAGTTCCAGACCCGATTCGCATTTGACAATAAAAAGTATGTTAACCTTAGGAAGCGTATAACCATTGTGTTATTTGTTAAAAAATGTATTTATACAGAGTAGAACCACTGGTGACATGAAGCCCCCACCTAATAAGTAAAAGGAGTGTGCTACCTGTAGTTCCTCACCTGCAAAGGGCGTTACCCAAGGTGTTTGCTCTAGAACAGAAGTGCCCCACTTCAGTGGTTAGTACCCTGACAAGACCCCTTTTATTCATTAAAAAAAATATCTGCAATATCCAATATAATATAACATGTGAAAATAACCATGTGTGCAGGAATATCCTTTTAAATGATTGATCAAATTCACCCTACTGTCCTACACTGAAAACATTGATATAATGTTTACAGATAAATTAAAAATTAATATTTGCCCTTTGACCCTACTTTTTCAAATATCTCCTAGTGTATAATTAAATAAATATATACATATAAAGTCATGTATTTCACCCATTATCTTAACACATTGCACTATATTGTATTACACGTTGTATTATCACTATTAGAGGAATACAAAGTTACTGATTCTGCTGACATTATTTCAGATATTATGCATTTATTCCTCTTTTACAGTTCGATTTATTTGGAATTGAAATGTGTACTTAATAATATAATGTTTGCCCATGTATGTAGAACAGAAAAGCGGAATTAACAGTACAGTATTGCCCAATTGTTTCTAATTGAAGAGCCTGTTTTCGTCGTGTAATGTTTGAGCACTATTATTGGGATATTTATTTTAGAATTACATAATAGTCAGCCTTTCAGTCTAAATAATTTCCGAGACATTGGATAAGATTTGCACATTTCTTTGGAAGCTGCAAAACTCTCGGCATGTTCTTTTAAAAACAAACCCAAATTCAACTCGTATCAAATATGAAGCGATTTATTAAACAATATTTAAACACATAAATACGTGAATGAATAACTGAATTGTTATATTTATACATCCTTTCTTCGTTTTAAATCAGTTGATTACTTTTTATGAAAGCAATGATCTGAAGCTTCTTATTATGATTTTAAGGTTTAATATAGTGTTTGCAAATCCTAAAACAGCAACTAAGAGATCAATTCTGACCATACACAGAATTACAGCAACAGTTACAGTATCAGGTGTCTCACACTCATCTTTCATGTTGACCTTTTGCAGAAATGGTAAGAAATAACCCAAAAAGTGCTCAAAAGATTTGAGATGCATTTCCATGTTCTCAGCACGGAAAGGGTTAAGCCAGAAGACAATTCCTTTACGACTGTTACTTGTTAAATATATGGATTCTTTATACTGATTATGGTGGCTAGTGATTAAAGTGTTGACTGCAAATCTAAGGTAAGAATAGCATAAAACGAATTAAAAGGAACAAATCCACCCGAAAGAAATGGGATTTTTCTGCACCAGTAATGTTTCAGCCTAAATAACCCTCCAAACACGGTGTGGATTTCTCACATTACTACAAGTATTTTATGATAACCTGGTCACATTATTTCCCTTTAGCATAAATACAATAAATCATACCCACACACACACTGTCACACACACACTCCCTGTGCCCTCTCAGTCAGGAAGAATCATAGCTGTGAAGTTCCCTGGTGGATGTACAGTAGTTTTTAGAGATGAGTGAGAATAAAAGCATATTCCCGTAGCTCAAACTAATCTGCCTAGGGTTAAAGGCTGGGCTATTTAGGGGCTGGGTGGGCATTACAATTAAGGGCTTTGACACTCTGATGGGAAATAGGGAGGCGCCAGGCTTCTTATTCTGTGATATATAAGACAGGTTGGATGAGTCTGTGCAGCAGCACCTGGTCTGTCTGGAGAGATCCCTGATGACATTTGCTGAGAGGGATCTGAGAGGTTTTTGTTTATGAATCTGGCAGATTTTTCCTACTATTCAGGCATGTGCACCATGACCGCAGAGTCCCAGCATTCCCCCACTGAGGCATCGAGTCCCATGGGAAGTCCCCCTAACATGTCTATGGACTCCCCAGGAGCAGCCAGAGTGAAAGAGGGGGTTCTAATCAAGTCAGAACCCAAGGGGAGCTGCAGCCCTGAAGATGATGGGGATGGTGGACACCCAGAAGAACATATCCAGGCTTCGGGTGGCAGGAGGAGAAAGCGCCCTGTCCAGCGTGGTAAACCACCCTACAGCTACATCGCCCTGATTGCCATGGCCATAGCCAATTCCCCAGAGAGGAAGCTGACGCTTGGAGGCATCTACAAATTCATCATGGAAAGGTTCCCTTTCTACAGGGAGAACTCAAAGAAATGGCAAAACTCCATCAGGCACAACCTGACCCTCAACGACTGCTTCGTGAAGATCCCCAGAGAGCCTGGACATCCGGGAAAGGGCAATTATTGGACATTAGACCCAGCAGCAGAAGACATGTTCGACAATGGCAGCTTCCTGAGGAGGAGGAAAAGATTCAAGAGGACTGATATTACCACTTACCCGGGATACATGCAGAACACCAGTGCCTTCACCCCTACTCCGGTTGGAAGACCTTCCTATCCTAACAGCCTTTACTCCAGCGTGGGGTCTGGATATAACCATCAGGTACACACAACGTCTCATCACCCAGCCATGATCCATCACTACCAAGCCCCAGGGGGAGCTGGCCAAGGACAGCACAGGATGTTCAGTATAGACAGTTTAATAAGCCAGCAGTCTGGGATGCAGCCATCACCCGGGTCAGAGCTCAACCATCACTCAATGGGCTTAAATGGGGAACTTGGTAACATGACCAGCAGTTGTTCTGTAGGAGACCTATCATGCTTTCAAACACAGTCTGTCAGCCCGACTGGGGTAGGTTCCCTATTAAACAGGTCTTCTAATGGACTCTCTTCCAACCTGGCTTATGCCTATTCTTCATCCCCGCCTCACCTGCCAGTGCCCCAGACCAGCTATTCTCCAAATAACTCTCAGATATATGGCCCCTCCAACAGACTGACTATGAGGTCTGGAACCTGCATAGATCACACAGAGCAGCTGTTGACTTTGCCCGGCTCTCAGATGAATGGCGTTTGTCAGTATAGCAACAACTCCTATATGAGGCAACCCAATTTTGCTCCTGGACTTGAAAGATACATGTAGAGCCAGCAGAAGGTTTCACAGGAGACCCCCAGACATTCCATCAAAATACCTAAAGCTTCCACCCAACCCGTGTAAATGTACAATGAATACTTGTGCTCGTTTTATTATTGTAATATATGTAATCTAATTAATTCCAGAATTTTTAATACACACATATACTTCACCCCATAGTGTTAGTTTGATTTATTTTCCGTTCTTACTTTACGTTTATTTGCTGCTGACAATTATTTGTAGCAACAGATATAGTCACATATTTTATTCCACGCAATATCTTTGTTTTCCATGTGAACAAATGTCAGAGAGAAGACACAAATACATGTTTTTTTTTTCAAATGGGAATCATTGCTGATGGTGCATCATTGCTGATACACAGTAACAGATACAGACAAGGACTAAATAAGTTATCACCATAGCAATTATACTTTTATCAAAATATTGTAATATCTTCTGTCCATAAAATAAATATCAGAGCTGTCAGCAGAAGCTAATAACATATTTCATGTGAAATAACATCTGCATTAACTTAAGTATACTCATATTATTCTGATGTTCATTTCATAGACGTTGGTAACAGTAGAAATAGAATTTCACAGGCAGTAAGTACACTTCTCGCCATTTCTCTTAAACAAAATAATTGAAGTATTAGGGCCTGTGATGTTTATTTAGCCAAATTCTAACTTCATCGAAGTCTCTCTGCTACACAAAAGGTGTAAATCAGTAAACAACTTTCTAAAAGAAATAAAGTGTGTTGCTTTCGATGAGATTTGTTTTCCTCTGGTAAATCTGGTGCCGTTTTGCACTATTTTCACCCAATTTTGCAGCTGGAAGATTTTGATATATAAGACTTGAGCCTAACTGTAAAATTGTATTATTATTATTTTGTGTTTCATTTTTGTAAACTATATTTAGTGTTCACAGTGTAATAATATTAGGGCATAACACAATACCAGGAGTTTATTTTACTGATTTTGCTTTGTACTTCAACTTGTTCTTTACAAATAGCCCCTCTTTCTTTTTAAAGGAAACTTGATTTAATCCGCAAGGACTCCCTCCTACTCGTTCTTATGCAGAACCGAACTATTTCTAAATGAAGGTGTAACATTGTCCCTATGTTAACTCTTCTTAGAAACCGTCACATTGCCAATAACTTTTAAGCCTCTTCTGATCATTGGTTATATTTAATAAAATCAATTATTTGTCTTATTAAAGATGTGTATGGTGTCTGATAACACACATTCAACAATACCTTATACCTTCAATGCCAGAATCGAAATCACTCATATTGTAAAAAAAAAGAAAAGTAGGTACATTGCTCATATCCAATTAAATAGATATGGGGGGTATAGGGACCCTTTCACACAAATAAGGACCCCTTGTTTAATTAAGTCCTGATCCATCTGTATATTTGGTCCTAAAAGTTTTTGCAGACTTGTTATTTCACAAAGTGTAACAATAGTAATGACCATATCTTACACTCAGGTTTTTCATAGGTTACAACAGGATAAAAAAATGGGCATTTGTAATTCATAAACATGTCATACATTTTGCCAAATTCTGACAAGGTGTGTTATTTTGTTATAGGATAAATGTGGAGAACTGATACTTGAAAACATGCTGAAATGATGGACAGTTTGAGGTCTCTTGCTGCTAAAACAGTATTTCAATTTCCCTGTCTCCATTCGTTATATATTTAGTTTTATTTACTTAAAATTACATTTACAGGTAATACAATAAGGATCATGTTTTTCAAATGAAACACGAGGCGAGAGATGTATCTTCTCTTGTTACAATATTTTAAGAATAATGCCATGCTTTTATTTTATATATTGCTGCTTCTGCATATCGCTTCATTTGCTTTACACTAAAAATGCTCTTTTTTTTTAATCTCACTGTGATACATATCAGCATTTTCAGGCATCAAACACTTTCATTTTATTAGTCTGAAATGGTTTTGAAAACAATGCTTCGAGTGTTAAATGTGTTAACCCCTCCACTGCCGGCTAAGCATAACACACAATTCAGAACAATAAGAGTTCCATGCCCCACTGGCTGCGAAGAGGTTAAGTGTCCCTGGATTTTCTGTGCTTAGAACAACATTTGGAAGTGGATTCTGCTTTAATGCATCTAACATCATAGGAGATTATAACCTGACCTATAACCAGCCACCCGCAAGGACTGAAGGGTTATTCCCTGTGAGACGCTTTCCTGATTCTTTCTCTGGTATCAGTTCAAGTGGTTGTGGAGCCAGATCAGAACCTGCGTCTGCGGTCACTATGTTCCTGGCTTTACTTCTGCATAAAAATGCAGCTCCCTTTTACAATTAGCTCAGTATGGGGCACATTGCTACGTCGAATTTTTATTTCTTTTATAAAACCACAACAGATAACATTACAGAGTTTTGAATTATACATATAACATTGGGGGAAGTGGGATGGGGGGGGGGGGGAGTTGAGGAATACAGAAGAGAAAAAGGGGAGGGAGATTGAGGGGGGGGCATAGGGAAATGGGACAACAGTTATATGTTTACACATTTTTTTTGTTCAATATTTGTTTTTTGTTTTTATATTATTATTGAATCTGACTTTTATTTTAATATGCTGTAAAGAGATCTTCCCTGTGCTGGATAAGATTTTAGCCCCATCCAAAGGAATGTCACTGAATTGCTCTCCAACAAATGGAAGCGATCCTCACCGCATATTGGACAGGGCCCTGTCTGTTTTAGGATATATTGCAACTTTGTGTATAGCCGTAAGGATCATGGATAGTCTAATTAAAGAATCAGTCCCTCCTGGGATGGAAATGCTTTAAGGGCAGTGACATGCTAGGCAACATTTAACAAAAGCTTGGATGGTGTCACAGTCCGAATATCTTTTGGTGGTAAGACCGTTTGCCAGTCCTCCAAAGTGTTAGTCTTGCTTTGTTCATATGTTAGCAACGTAAATATAAAGCGATCATTAGTCAAGCGCAAAACATAAGTGGGTGGTATTCTTGAATTCAGTGTTCCCATCAAAAAATACATATTGTTTTTTTTTTATAAGATGGAAATAAGAAAAACAGTTACTTTAAGGGTACTTTAATCTTTCTAAAGAAGCAAATTGCACTGATAAGATGTCTGTAATTTATTGTTTTGATCTGCTAAGTCGTTGTGATTTACTGGGACTTAGTGCAGCAAAATGTTTGGGCCATTATCCTGTAGTTGTTAAATATGTCCAATTAGTAGTTATTTGTTCCAGGAGTTAAGGGAATTAATCCTAAAGATAGACCCCTCGAGGCAGGGTTTTAACATAAGAAGATAATTAGGGAACTTATCACACTGTATACCCCAATCCAGCTGCAGTAATACTGTAATTAGTGACTGATATTACTGACATGGAGTTTGCATATTTTTCATCCATCAATCTAAGGCAGGGGAGTTCAACTCCAATACTCAAGCCCACCCGATAGGTCAGGTTTTCAGGATATCCCAGCTTCAGCACAGGTGGCTCAATCAGTCTATGCTTCAGCACAGGTGGCTCAAAGGTTGTCTTGGACAAATCAGGGGCTTAATCTGTGACTGAGCCACCTGTGCTGTAGCTGGGATATACTGAAAACCTGACCTGTTGGGGGGGGGGGGATTGACTGGAATTGAGAACCCCTGGTCTAAGGAACATATAGAAACTAATTATAATTCTATAAATAAATATGAAACAATCATGTGCACACACAGCCAGCATTGGCCATGTTGAGGCTTTGATAAATATCCGTGTGTTATACCAGAAACAGATAGTTCCCCATTAAAGGTGCAAAAGATGAAATCTTATGGGATTTTTTTTTTATAAATCCATTCTGTAGTATTAGATAACACTGACTGTTTTTTTTTTTAATTCAAATCTTTTTGCCACTTCAATGCGTTTTAATATACCGGCCATCCTTTGATTTCTATAGCAGGCTTTAGCACACCTCCCCAGCAGTGCAAGATATTTGCGACACTTTCCTGTTTGTGATAATTTCTTGCCAATATTCCCAGCAGTTTGAGCTGCAAACGGTAACAATAGATAATATGACCTCAGTAATATGAGGATACATTATAGCTGCTGAGTTACACTGACTTAAGCAGCCATTATGTTATTTTATTTATAAAAATGTTTTACCAGGAAGTAATACATTGAAAGTTACCTCTCGTTTTCAAGTATGTCCTTAGTCACACAATCAGGATTTTACCAGATTTATAACAGGAGCACCAAAAGATTGCCAGCTTAGGAAAGAATGTAGAATGATACATTGTCACATGCAGTATAGAAAAAAAAGGTGGAGGAGAATGTAGTATTGCTGATTTTAATTAAGGACAGAACCAATTTATTTCTCCATTACTTAACATTATTAATAGGCGCTTATTTCCTCCCCAAGATGAGTGTCAGCTTGTGAACGTTGGGAATGGGAAGAGGAGGTAAGTGGAACCCCTTGAAGAATGAGAACATGTAACCCTTTTTTCTCTTTATTTTTAATTATTTTACTTGTGTGGTGCCTAAAGTAACAAATCTGGGTAATGATGCTCCTCACACGCTATTCGTCTCCACACAATGAGTGAAACACATCATTCCTGTGCATATACAGGGTTCCACCGCTTTAAACCCAAAACAGTCCCTATGGCAACAATGGAGTTTATGCCAAACCTACAATTGTCCTTGTTCTTGGTTTTTCCCATTATTACATACAATACGGGTGTTTGCCAATCCAATCAAGGTATGCAAATACGTAACTGACTTCCCAAAACAAATCTAATTAGAACTAAATTAAAATATCTCAAGAGTAGCCTATTGGTAAAAGACAAATCCTTTGACATAAGTTAAGCTGGTCCAAATCTGCTGACAGCCACACTCTGGAAGAATTCTTATTGACTTATTAATTTATTACTAAATGATTCATTTATTTCTCTCATGGAGCACTAGTCATTTACACTGCGTTACTCATCTACCATGAGTACCTGCCCAGAAAACCTACAATCGCATTATGATGCCCAAGACAAATACAGGGGAATACTGCTAATGATTTTATACCAGGTTCACATCCTCAGGAAGACAGTGTTATTTATCACTGAGCTAATACCTGCAACAAATCTACATTTCTTTCCAACCAGCACAGGTACCAGCTCTGAACGAACCATTTACATCCAAACAGTGTAACTACCACCTACAATTCCTTCCCGAACTGCTCCCATAATCACTCCCTATAATTCATACCCTAACTGCTCCTATAACCACACCAAACGTTTTTATTTAATGAATATTATTGCCCTGTATAACTTCTGCCCTAACTGCTCCTATAACCTATTTCTATAACTCCTCCCATGACTGCTCCTGTAACTCGCCTGGTCGCGTGCTCTATGGCCTTTTGTTCGCGGTGCGTGCGGACGCTATAATCGCGGCCTAATGTCACAATTCTCATTTGAGAGCCTTGGTATATATCCTCCTTCAAATTACCCAACATAGAATAATGATTGTTTGTATGTCTGTGTTTTTCCTGATTGCAACACTTGTATAAGCAATACTACAATACTATACAATATTACAATACTATACAATACTACAATACTATACAATACTATACAATACTACAATACTATACAATACTACAATACTAGACTTGTTATCAGGAAAGGAAATATATTGCAGCATTAGCCCAAATATAAGGAGCCTTCAGGGCATGCTCTATGAATATATTGCCCCCTGCTGGCCGTCCCTTAATTTTGCTCTCATATTGTGTCCATGTCACTATAAAGGATACCAAAGGATAAGGCCGCGTCCATGGATAGTGCTTGCGGGCTGAGGCGCGCTTCCGCTCGGCACTGAGCCCCTACAGCCGCATAGAGAGCGGCTTTAGTAGGGGCTCGCCTATGCTTCCGCAAGCTCACGGAAGCGTAGGTCTTAGGGAAATTTTAAATCTTCGCGCTTGCCGGAGCGCAGGGCCGGTCACGTGAGTGGTTCGCCCAATGAGGGCGAACCAGCTCCGTGAAGTCACTGGCCCGCCCGCTGACACGCTCCCGGACGGCGCGCAGTCTAAGGCCAGGGAAAGCGCCCGCTTTCCCTCAGCCTCAGCGTGCCTCCGCCCGCCAGCAAACACCATGGCCGAGGCCTAAGACTGCGTCCCCGCTGGCGCTGACCACGCTCATGCTTGAGAGCGGTGATGTCACCAACTCTCTAAGCATGAGCGCCGGGTGTCCTGCCTATTTTTCAAGCGCGGACAGGGGGGGGCATTGCGGGCAAGTTGAGCGCGCTTCAAAGTCAGTTTTTTTTGTCTGCTCAAGCGCCAAGGTTGTGTGAGCGCGCGTGCACCGTCTGAGCGGGGATCAGACAATTTAAATTGCAAGAGCTAAACTCGGCAAGCACTGCGCGCTCAGCGCTAACGTGGACGCAGCCTAAGGTGACACTGACAGGTGACATTTTTGTTTTTTTCCAGGCAGAGTTTTTTCCCACTGTTAAATAAATGACTTTCTTTTTTTAAGTAAATGCAAATGATTAAAAAAAATAAATATATATATATATATATATATATATATATATATATATATATATATATAGCATATGAACCAGCCCAAAGACCAGTAAAGAGACAGCAACCAGCAAGGAGTAATCCAAAATAAACTGTATTGAAGCAAACAGATACACGAAAGCCAACGTTTCGGTCTCACAGGGAGACCTTCCTCAGGGCCGTGCAGATATATATATAACACAGACTTCATCCCCATTTTGTATATATAAGAGAATATAGCAGCAGTTGAAAAAGTGGTAGAGAGACTTCAAATGTACAAGCAGGATCTCTTATGAGCTGTAGCATGCATCCAGAAGGACAGACTCACCGTAGAAAGCATGAAAGTTTATTAAAAGGTGACATCAACAAAAAGGTATATGTTATTAATATCAATGGAAAGTATGTATTTTCTCAGTATAAAAATAACCACCAGGTGGGGCTCTTTCGCAGTCACTACAAGAACCAATTGAATGAATTAATTCTACATTTCCTGTGAGCTGGGAATATACACCCCAATCATACAGAGGGATCCCCGCTATGCAATAACCTGCACGTGTCAAGGCTGGTGCAAGAGGGTTAGAACAGTATCAAAGCCCAAGAGAAGAAAAGAGATCCCTAATGCTGCACTCAAATCCCACTTGACTATCATTAAAATGATATTAATAATAAAATCGCTATAAAAGAATAGATAATCAACAAAAAGTAACGCTTTCCTAGGTCTCAATAGTAAAGCCTGAGGGTCTCAGGAAGAAAGGGGAGAAATATCCCCTCCAAATTGCTAGAACGTCTCGTGTTCTCCCGTATGATCAACTGCCTTAATTCCCTTGCCCTCCTGTACCCTTTACAATCTGGCCTTCGTACAGCTCACTCAGAGACTGTGCTCACTAAAGTAGCCAATGATCTACATGAAAAGAAACCACAAGGTCATTTTTCCCTACTTATCCTACTCAATCTCTCTGCTGCTTTTGATACTGTTTATTACCCTCTTCTCCTTCATATCTGAAACTCTCCTGGTATCGGTTTAGGACATTTGGACGTGGCCGTTTTGACGCAACTCAATGGCTGCCGACACTTTGCTCTGACTCACCCAGCTGCCAGAAGCTATCCCCGCTGGCCACTTCACTGCTAATGTACGCGCCTAAACCCCCTACCTTAAACCCTTACCCTAAAGCCCCCTACCCTAAGCCCTTACCCTAACCGCTAAAACCCCTAAAGTTAACCCCCTACCCTAAGTGCTAAAACCATTAAATTAGCCGCCTACCTTCAATGCTAAAATCTCTTAAATTAGCCCCATAATCTAACAGCTAAAACACCTTAAATTAACTAAATCGCTAAACCGTAACTTACCATAGAAGCGGCCAGTGGCGGCGATTCTAGTGGCGGATCGGCTGCGGCGGTGGGATGAGTCACAGCAATGCACCAGTGGCCATTTGGTTGTGGTGAAATGGTCGCGACCAAATGTCCCATTCTGCTTTGTATCCCCAACAAAGCTCTATCCTGGTTCCCATCATACCTCTTCCATTGCACATTCTCTGCCCCTGTCGCTAACATGTCTTCGTCTCCTGCTGATCTGCCTGTGGGTGCACAGTACCTTGGGGCTCTGTTCTGGGACCTCTCCTGTTCTCTCTCTACACACTATCACCTGGGGACCTCATCAACTCGTTTAGCTTTAGGTATTCTCTCTATGCAGATATTTCCAGCCCTACACCACACCTGCAATCCAGTCCCAAGTCTCGGAGAGTCGGATTGCCATCTGGCAATATCCTCATGGTTGGCACTCTGCCACCTTTAACTTAATATGGCTAAAACTGAGCTCCTCATATTTCCCCTACACCTGGCCTAATAGCCACCTTTTCCAGCACAGTAAATGGTACAGTATTACCATCTATCCTGTTACCAAAGTACGTTGCCTAGGAGTGACATTTGACTCTTCCCTTTCCTTCTCCATTCACATTCATGGCATGGCTAAAATGTGACGCTTCTTCCTCCGTAATAGTGCCACTAATCCATGCCCTTATTCTCTCCCATCCGGATTATTGTAACATACTGCTAACAGGCCTCCCTGCCTCACTACTTTCTCCTTTGCAATCTATCCACAATTCTGCTGCTAGAATAATTTAACTTTCTCCCAAAACAGCCTCTGCTCATCTCCTCCTTAAATGACTCTCCTGACTTCCCAAACAAGTTGCAGATCACCTTGAAAGTCTTCCTCCTGATATAGAGTTGGCTGAATTTTTCATCTTTGTTATAGTAATAGTTTATTGCTAATTCCATTTTCTGATTATTCCCCTTTTTCTCTGATTCCCTTTGCTGACAAACTGTGCAACTATGCAGAGAATTGGACACTAGGCCAAATTCAATACTGTACACTTTTCTTTTTAACATGACATTAGCAGGTCGCTCGAACTGATCTATTCCCAGTATAGGCCAACACAACAAATGAGAGTGACACCTACTGGAATAAAATGTAACTGCTGTGTGTGCTTGTCATGTCAGACAGCATTTTAAGCAGAATAGGACATTTGGTTGCCGGTGATTCGCCGCAACCATATGACCATCCGCCACAGACACATCCTTTGCCGCAGCTGATATGCCATAAGGGGCCCCCGGGCAATGTCGAGGCATCATGAAACCCCGCTCTCACCCCCAGCAATCAGTATCCTAGCTGTGGGGAAGAGCACAGAGACGCTGTAACAGCTTGGGGGGTTCAACACGAGTCCGGAGGGAGAGTCCCGACTCCTTCCCCCCCCCCTGCCCCGTACAGTGCCCCCTGGACATGCACGAGTATCCCGGATGGTAGTTATGCAACGGGTTTTAACGATTAGGGTAGGGGGTTAATTTAATGGGTTTTAGCAGTTAGGGTAGGGGTTAATTAAAGGGTTTTAGCGGTGTGAATAAGGGGTTAATTTAAGGGATTTTAGCTGTGTTGGTAAGGGGTTACTTTAAGGGTTTTTAGCGGTTAGGGGTTTAATTTATTGGATTTTAACGGTCATGGGTAGGGGGTTAATTTAAGGTGTTTTAGTGGTGTGGGTAGGGGGTTCATTTAAAGGGTTTTAGTGGTGTGGATAGTGGATTAATTTAAGGGTTTTAACGGTTAGGGGGTTAATTTAAGGGGTTTTAGCAGTTAGGGTTCCTTTTTTTTTTTTTAGGGTAAGGCAATTACATTAGCGGTGAAGTGGCTGGTGGCAACAGGTCCCAGTGGCGTGGTGAGCCGCAGAGAAGCGCCGGCGGTCATATGACCTCGGAGAATTAGAATGTCGTAGACCGACTTCTAAAACCGTGAACGGGTGCAGAAGCTGACACGGTTTTTCAGGTTTGTGATCTAGGCCGGAATAAGGATCTGAATAAATAAGGAGCTGTATAAATAAGGAGCTGTATAAATAAGGAGCTGAATAAATAAGGAGCTGAATAAATAAGGAGCTGAATAAATAAGGAGCTAAACAAGGAGTGCGTCGGTGAGTAAAGACAAGGAGTGCGTCGGTGAGTAAATGACACTGAGTTTACAACAAGGAGAACCTGGTTCAAATCCTGGTTTCAGCTCCTTTGTGCAGGGGCTGTGTCTGTAAAAGTCCAATGTGCTGCGTCAGTGGCGTAGCTAAACATTCGCGGGCCTCCGGGCAAAAAACATTTCTGGGCCCCATTAATACTGACTAGAATTTTTTTCTCCCTCCCCCATCCTCTCCCTGATCCACTATCTCAGGGGTGCGTGCGAGATTATCTGCGGGGGTGCGCGGGGTTTGCAGAGGCCCCGCGCGCTTCCCGAGGGCACTTAAATCAAAAGCCAGGGAATTGGCGAAGGCCTCTGTGAACTTCACTTACTTTAGTTCAGACGGCTTCTGGAGATGCGTCGCCATGGCAATGTGACGTCATGACGCCCAGAACGCCGGAACCAAGGTAAGGGGAAGGGGGGTTGGGGGGGAGAGTGCAGTGAGTGGGACAGCCGGCAGGGCGGCACAGGAGAAAAAGATTGGTCTCCCCTGCTCTCTCATTATCCCTCATCTCTACCCATCCCTCATCGTCATCTCTCCCCCTCGTCATCATCCCTCATCATCATCATCTCTCCCCCTCCTCCTAATCATCATCTCCTCTCCCCCTCATCATCATCATCTCTCCTCCCCCCATCCTATCTCTCCTCCCAATCTTCTCACTCTCCTCCCTCCCCCCATCCTCTCCTCCCTCCCATATATACACACACAAACACTACACCATATACATACATACCAAACATGCAACATTAGTGTAACACACATACCATATACAAATACACATTTATATTCAACATATAAAAAAAATGGGCAACTAAAGATATGTAGCCGCCTTTCCCCCATCACTAAAGGAACTACCAGTACTGCTGTTACCTGCTTGACTAATAGAAGGCCTGAGTCTCCGCCGCCGCTGGGAGCCTGGGGTGATCTCTTGTTCGCCTCGGTGCAGCGCCTCCACCTGTGAGGGATCCCAGTGTAGCAGGATACACCCCTCACAGGAACCAATAACAATAGTAAATACACACACTGGGTATATATCAACTGGTTTACTACACATACGGCAACCTGTACCACACAGTATAACATACACACAATACAATAACATTATGACAAAATCGCTTGTACTGTAGCAAAGCTGGGTACATCTGGGGTCTCACATTGTTATGAAGACAAAAAAGTGCCTGATGAAAGATTGCATTTGCTTCAGGGTTACCTTCCTAGCCTGTATGGTGGCTTCTGCGGCCTCCCTCAAAGGGTCCACCTTTCCTTTAGGTAACCTGGCTGCATAGTAACAGTCCAATTCTGTACCCAGGCATGTAATGGGCCCTTCTGTGTGGTTTGTGGCTGGGAGGATGTCGGAGTCGGGGATGCCAGCTGTTTACAGTTTTTCATTAGCTTGGTACATTACTGTTCTGGCCCCAAAAAGTAAAAATCATCCAGGTACTGTATAATGTTCCATAACCCTTTTTTGATTTCAGTACCCACTAAAGAAAAAAAAACTGAAAGCCTCAAAATCCGCACAAGATCTGGCTTTGTCTATTAGACGCCATTTATCACAACGTAATACAGCTCCTGCTTTATGCTTCCAGTAACAAAGAGAACAGCCTGAATGCTGACTCAATATCTGCCTTGGTCATAAGCACCTCTCTGTCACATCTCTGTATGAGCTGAATAGCATCGTCTATGGAGGCATATTGTATATAACTGTGCAAACTGCCTTCTTTATACCATCATTTAGTGACCCCCCCTTGCAGGTAAGACAAAAGCTGTATCAAACAATATCTCCCCTTCCCTTTTTTAGGCACTAATTCTAGTGGTGAGACTAAGGTTTAGTATTGGTGGAGTTTTAAATAGTTCCATCCTGTTTGCCCAACATCCTTTTGTAGTTTGTTACTGACTACGGGTATTTGTATGCTGACTTGAAATTCCTCTTCCCCCTTGCAACAAGTGTATCTCTGAAATAAATGCCGAATTCTTTTTTAAAACCTTTCCACCACATTTTCGCTTTTCCCTTTCTTGGATATATTATGACCCACGGTATCATTCTACTTACATTCACAGGGGTACATGCCCTCATGTCTTCCATTACCCTTGTCTTGGTGACTAGAATCAAGCCTTCATTTTCATTCTGACTGCCAAGTGCAGTGCCATTCACTATACTACCAACAGGTCCCCTTACTGGCTGTGCCACTTGCACGTGAACTAGGCCACCCTGGAGAACTCATATTTAAACTAGGTCTATGGCCGTCATAAGTGTCAAACAATCAATGTTCTTTTCCCTCAGTCCAGTTTTGGATTTTTGCCATGGCCTGATGGTCATATTCTATCCATGAAAATTCCCCATATATCCTGCACACTATTGTTACTGAATCGCTATACAGGAATAAATCTATGCATTGTTTTGGATACTTTCCTGCTATTTCACTGGCAAGTACTGTATATTAAAAGCAATACACCAGTTACTAATAGTTCTTTGTGTAGCCCTTGTACCCCCCCCCCCCCCCACCAAGTGAGATTGGAGTGTGGTATGCTTCTTCAGCTACTTCACTAGGGGTTGGGCTGTACCTGTTTGTAAACAGGAGGCTGAGTGCTCCACGATGTTGTGGGGAGAAACAGGACATGTTCACATGTTACATTTGTTCTTGCTTGGTGCAGCGCCTCCAGTCAGCATGGATCTTCTGTGAGGGCAGGGGATAGCCCATACTGACACCTCTTCTTCTTTTAGTAGACAGTAAACCACACTGCTTTGTATTTTCTTGGTCTTTATTGCATGTAGATCTTTTTACAGAACCATTACATCCTTCCCTTCTAGCTGTGTCCTGACTCAAACTTTAGGCCCAGGTCAGGACTGTTGGACATCTCCTCACATCTCCTTGTGAAATGGAGGGCAGATGTTGCTCACTCCACAGAGGAAGGAGAGAGAATGACAAGGACCCCAGAATTTGGGAAAGTGCCAATATTTATATCCTTTGGGGAGTGGCTATAACTCTGACTCATAACAAGCCAGATCTGGATACTGATTGGACCACACACTGGATGTGAGGGCCTATCAGTACCCACCCCTTGGGATGGCACTCTCTGGCTTTTGCTAAGGCCCGCCCTTGGATACTTATCCAAGTCTGCAAAAACACACAAGGCCTTAGCAAGGAATTATCCCATCCACTGCCTGCATTTAACAGGGCTTACATTAGTAGGGCTCAGGAAAAGACATAGCGGCTGGGAGGCTATGCTATATATGGTATACAAGTTTATTATTATTCCTCTTGTTCCTGTCCTTATCCTTTATGTCTGTCCTCATTGTTGCATCGCTGTGCTCCTGTTCTTATATGTTTCCTGCCACAGTTGGGACTGGAATGTCCCCCCTTCTAGAAGCACTGTGACCCAGCCTTTTGTGTTAGCCATGCTCCTCAGACACTGCTTTCAGTTGTCGTTTGAGGCTGCAATCTTATATTTGTGGTCAATGTGAAAGAAAATGTCCTTATAAAACTGGCAGACCTGGCAAGTTGTATTATTTATTTTTCAGATGACTGGTGCCATAAAGATATTTTTAAAAGAGAATTGCTATAAAAGTCCTTTAAATGGGCAATCCATCCTAGGACCACTGTGAACTCATTCCAGTGACATGTTTAAAGCTGCAGTTTAGTCAATATCCTGCATGTGTGTTTTTTTTAATAAATCAGTTCTGTAGTTAGAAATAATACTTTTAGCATTTTCTGTTTTTAAAAAAACAACTTTGAAAGACCAATTTTCTTGTATTCTATTTTAACATCCATTTGCTAAGGCACTGCCCCTTCATGTCCTGTCACAAGCTCTGGCACACCCCTTTGTCAGTCCAGTCCTCCCTCTAGTACATGTCAGTGCAGGAGTGCTCATGAATATTCATGAGCTTCCACTGAGAGAAAGAAGCAGAAGAAAAACAGATCCATTCACTAATTATGTCACAAAATTTCGCCTATCAATATATGGAGAACGAATTGACCTGCAGCTATACAGTTCTTTAGGTAATTAGAGATTGCCCACATGAAACTATTGAAGTAAATAAATACATTTTAAAAAAAAAGGCTGAACTGCAGCTTTAAGGGGTCTTATCTGGGTTTTTTTTTAAGTGAGACTTGGGATGGTTTGGTTTCCTCTGGCTGTTGTTCCCTTTTGTGTGATGTCTGCCCACTCCCTCCCTTCTTTATATCTCCACTGTCCTCCTTTATTCTATATCTTCTCTTACCCTATCCTTTCTTAAGCCATCTGAAAAATTAAGGTATATAAAAACTTAAATTAAAAATAACTGACATAGGTATTGAGACACGACTACAAATAGGGGAAAAAAGAATAAGCAGATATATAGAGCACAATTGTTTTCAACCTTTGTATAAAATATTATGAAGTAGATACGCCTGAGTTTCCCATGAATATTGTACAGTATAATGGATATGTCATCCTCTGTCAAACCCAATACAAAAAGATTGAAAAAAAAAAGGTAAGACGAATAACTGAGCTCAAACGGATATAAGGCGCTGACCCGTAACAGGGTTATTTCCGCAGCCGGAGCGGTACTGGTGCAAACTATTTACTGTATACAGCACTAAAGTTTCTCAATGTTTTTAATGGGTTTTTTTTTTCTTTCTGACTTGAAAAGCAAAGCGGTAGCTACTTTAGCTAACACAAGGAAAGTCTAAATGAATAGTATGGGGGGGGGGGGGGGGAGGTCACGTTGACCAGAAACTCCAAAATGACTTAATTGTTTAAAAAAAAATAATAAAAAAGACCACCTTAGCCAGTTTGTTAATCCAGGCCGCAACATGGTCTCCTTCAGAACACATACCACGCAATATTCACCCCAAAACATACTCACCCAGATACTCCCAGATACCCTTCTTACCCCCCTTGATCTGGGAATGTAGGCCTGGAACTCCCCACTACCGGACCTATTTCATTTCCATCCCCATCCCAGGTTACCTTCCTTTCTCCGTTCATGACCCCCACCTCCTTGGGACACAGGCACACACCAAAAATCATAGATCAAAATAATATAGCAGTCTATAACATCGCACGTACCACATTAAGAATGACCTACTGTATAAGATAGCAACACATAATACCAAAGGCCTTAATAGGCCAAGAAAACATAGGAGAGCGTTCACCAATTGTAGAAAATGAAAGGCTGATATACTTTTTTTTTTACAGCAAACATATTTAAACTCCAGTTATTTCCTGAGGTATTTGGACAAACATTTTTCACAATTGTATTTGTCATCAGCCCGGGTGAAAGAAAAATGGAGTAGTCATTCTCCTTAAGTACAAGACTCCATTTCAATTAGAAAAAAAATGTGCAACAAAGAAGGAAGTTATATAATCTTAACAGGCACCATCATAACACAGCAATCACTCTAGCAAATGTTTATGCCAATAACAGACCTTCCAAAGTTTTCTTCGATGGTTTCTTTAATAAGTTAGGAGAGGTAAAAAAAGAACACTTGTTGTAGCAGGAGATATGAATCTTGTAAAACAGGGGTGCGCAAACTTTTCACCCTGCGCACCCTTGTCTGCTCTCCTCACCGGCTGGCGCCCTCCCCCCCCCGCCGCTGGGTCATGTGACATCATTTGACGCCACATCGCCAAAGACAAGGTAGGAGACATTGCAGAGGCCTCAAGTGAAGCCCCGACATTTAATTTAAATGCTGTGGGGAAGAGCACAGGGCCTTTGCAACCACCGCGACCCCCCCCCCCCCTGAAAAATCGTGCGCCTCCTCCACTTTGCACACACCTGTTGTAATAGACAGTACCATGGATAGATCTCGTCCGATTCAACCAGGAACATTGCTGGGAAGTAAGACAAAAATAATAATAATTTTTTAACTAAACATTTAAAGGAATTATTCCTACTAGACTAATTAGACTGTAAGCTCCTCGGGGCAGGGACTCCTCTTCCTTAATGTTACTTTTATGTCTGAAGCACTTATTCCCATGATCTGTTATTTATATTATCTGTTAATTATTTGATTACCACATGTATTACTACTGTGAAGCGCTATGTACATTAATGGCGCTATATAAATAAAGACATATAATACAATACAATACTAGACGCCTGGAGGACAATGCATCCGCAGAAAAAAAGACTATGCGTTCTTCTCTAACCCGCACAAAACATATTCGAAGATAGATTATATTTTTATAGACTTTTCCCAGATTCGCAGGGCCAATATAGTCCCCATTACTTGGTCGGATCATGCACAGGTAGAAATGACGTTAGACTCCTGGTACCGACCTCCTGCTCTTCATTCCTGGAGACTTAATAACTCATTGCTGGTAGTCCCAGAGATTGTCTATTAAATCAACCATGAATTAGAAACATACATTTCCATAAATAATAACAAAGACAGAACCCCAGGCATATTATGGACAGCACATATGGAAGCCATTAGAGGTACTATAATAAATATAGCATCATATAGGAAAAGAAAAAAACTAGCAAAAAAATTGGAATTGACGAAAGAACTGATAGAACAAGAAGAACGCAACAAAGAAATGTTTGACACCACAGTTAATGATAGAATTCAAGGTGTCAGAAGAGAGCTGGGCATACTTTTGACAGATCAAGCCGAAAAGGCTTTACACTGGACAGGGCAAGTCATCTATCAAAAAGGTAATAAACCTGACACTATGCTGGCACCATAAATGAAGAGATAAACAAAACCAACACTATATCTCGACCATCAAACTCAAAAACGGGACACTTGCACATAACCCTGAAACCATCATACAAGAGTTTCATAAATGTTATATGGACCTATATGATGGGCAGAAAACCCAGAAACAAGAAACTAAGGAAAAACTACAAAAGATAGAATAGAATTCCTAAAAGAATGTAACCTACCAAGGGTGACTCCGATGGATCTGGAGGGTCTGAACGGCCTTATTACAGAGGAGGAGGGCTCCCCTACTAAAAAAAATATATGTCACAGATTTTGTATTTATAACCATGCAACTGTTGTGCCATGTCCTCCTACCCCTTCCTTTACCCCCCTTCCCCCTCCTTCTTTTTTTCTGTATCCCTCAATTCCCCCCCACCCCCCATGTTACATGTATATTTCAAAACTCTGTAATGTCATCCATTGTATTACAATAGAAATAAAAATACAAAGTTTAAAAAAAATGACATGAAGAGTTGAATGTTTTTTAAATTAATTAAGTATTATCTAATACGACAGAACTGATGTATTTAAAAAGAAGAAACATGTGAGATATTGAATGTTTTGCTGCTTTAACAAACGTGTGTATTGATCACACTAATTACATTGATTCTGTAGGTTATTGGATAGGAATTAAAGCTGGAGGCTTTATAATTGCACTATAGAATACAAATATCACTAACAATTGTATACCAATTAGCTTAACTTACACATTACTAAGACATCTAGTGAACAACCCAAATCATCTACCTTCCCAGATCTGAATTACTTTTAAATGGTGATGAACAAGAATGAATCCACGGAAATATTTATCATCACAATAAGTAATAAAGTGTGTTTATCTTGTTACTGATCAGACATCAATTTCATGCAGTTTATCTCTAGATTAGAGACAAAGGGCCTCATGCAGAGAGCATCGTTATTTGAAATCTGGCCATTTTTTGTAGAATTTCGCGCAGAAAACTGCAGAAAATGGCGAGTTATGGAAAACGCGCCTTTTTTTTTCCTATTTCAAAATCTCGCCGCGCGGCTGGCGAGAACCTTCATCTCGCCAGTTTTAAAATTCTCCGAATGCAGAGAGATACGAACGGCATGTAGCGGCTGTTCGCGCCAAGAAAATGGCGCGATTTTCTCATTTTTGCCGCGCCAGGAAAAGTTGGCAAGAAGATGGCGCTCGCCGCCTATAATAAAGGGGACAAAAAATGCGCGATTTTTTGTTTACACATTTCTGAATCGCGCATCTTTCCCATTTAAACTCGCCACACGCATCCATGTTAAACATAGCAGAATTCGCACATTTCTGCATATGGAGAATAAAACTCTCCAAAAAAGCTACTTTTTATGAAATTCGCCAATTTGAAAATTCGATGCTCTCTGCATGAGGCCCAAAGTAGGTCAGGAATTCTGTCCCAGGTCTATGGAAGACGGCCTTATTATCTCTTATCTGTCCCAGGTCTATGGAAGACGGCGTTATTATATCTTATCGGTCCCAGGTCTATGGAAGACGGCGTTATTATATCTTATCTGTCCCAGGTCTATGGAAGACGGCGTTATTATCTCTTATCTGTCCCAGGTCTATGGAAGACGGCGTTATTATCTCTTATCTGTCCCAGGTCTATGGAAGACAGCGTTATTATCTCTTATCTGTCCCAGGTCTATGGAAGACGGCGTTATTATATCATATCTGTCCCAGGTCTATGGAAGACGGCGTTATTATCTCTTATCTGTCCCAGGTCTATGGAAGACGGCGTTATTATCTCTTATCTGTCCCAGGTCTATGGAAGACGGCCTTATTATCTCTTATCTGTCCCAGGTCTATGGAAGACGGTGTTATTATCTCTTATCTGTCCCAGGTCTATGGAAGACGGTGTTATTATCTCTTATCTGTCCCAGGTCTATGGAAGATGGCGTTATTATCTCTTATCTGTCCCAGGTCTATGGAAGACGGCGTTATTATCTCTTATCTGTCCCAGGTCTATGGAAGACGGCGTTATTATCTCTTATCTGTCCCAGGTCTATGGAAGACGGTGTTATTATCTCTTATCTGTCCCAGGTCTATGGAAGACGGCGTTATTATCTCTTATCTGTCCCAGGTCTATGGAAGACGGCCTTATTATCTCTTATCTGTCCCAGGTCTATGGAAGACGGCCTTATTATCTCTTATCTGTCCCAGGTCTATGGAAGACAGCGTTATTATCTCTTATCTGTCCCAGGTCTATGGAAGACGGTGTTATTATCTCTTATCTGTCCCAGGTCTATGGAAGACGGCGTTATTATCTCTTATCTGTCCCAGGTCTATGGAAGACGGCCTTATTATCTCTTATCTGTCTCAGGTCTATGGAAGACGGTGTTATTATCTCTTATCTGTCAAACAGTGGGAATAAGTGCAACAGGAAAATAAAGAAGACCCTGCCCCAAAGAGCTTACAATATAAGAGATATGACTGATTATACAAAGTGCAATATAGTGTGGCAATATGATATTAGTCAGGGCTGCCCCCCTGGGGGTCTGGATTGAATAGAAGTATCATATTATCATTTCTTAGATCAGGAACACAATGCTTGTTGTGATTGTTTGTAACTTTCATTCAGAGACTGAAACGTTGTCTCAGAACCCTGTGGAATAATTCCATTAAACATGAGAATCGCGCATTATTGGTTTTATACACAAAGAGTCATAAATGGAATAGTTGGCAATTAATTGGCACACAAAAATCAAAAAGTATATTGCGCGTGTCTACATCAAGGTACTAACCTTTTCTTTCCATATGTGCAGCAAGCACAAAAATAACTTTTGTAGTCAGGTATAATGACAGGATATGCAAACAGGTGTTAGAAGAGGGGGGTCGGTATACTGACAGGGTGTGCAAACAGGTGTTAGGAGAGGGGGTGCGGTATAATGACAGGGTGTGCAAACAGGTGTTAGGAGAGGGGGGCGATATACTGACAGGGTGTGCAAACAGGTATTAGAAGAGGGGGAGAGGTATACTGACAGGGTGTGCAAACAGGTGTTAGAAGAGGTGGAGTGGTATACTGACAGGGTGTGCAAACAGGTGTTAGAAGAGGTGGAGTGGTATACTGACAGGGTGTGCAAACAGGTGTTAGAAGAGGTGGAGTGGTATACTGACAGGGTGTGCAAACAGGTGTAAGAAGAGGCGGGAGGAAGTGATGATTGTGACACAGATACTAAATACTAAAATAATTTATATTTGTGCACTAAAAAAATGAGTCAAAACGGTGTCACAATTGTAAATCAAATTTAACCTGGCGTAAATCCTACAAAATCTGTTTATCGTTATCACAGTATTAGAAGCGCTTATATTTTCTGTATCAATATATACATTAACAAAATGTCATATTTCCACGGCTATTATAAAATATATTAAAATAATCATTAATATATACCAGTACTAGTTCTAAAATAAAACATAAAAATATGTATCAAGCAGGTATGTGACATCATTTCAAATGACTATATATACATCATATGTAACAAGTCATAGAATTACCTGCATAAACTCTGCACACATTTATTAAGGCTTTTAGCTTCGTCAGGTCAAGCTTACGAGCGAAATGCGTTGTTCTGAGAAGGATTTTGGACATCACGAGCCACTGTAGACATACCTGTATATATATATATGTTGTGGTTATTTTGGGGGTTCAATAGGAGCTTGTTAGGTGTCCAGTATATTTTACAATTCTTGTTCAGCTAGTCCTGGCTGATTGGAGGTTGGCAACCTCCTACTTAGTTTAAGCTCACCCCCTCCCACATTTAAATGGTTAAGGGCTCACTCCATAGCATCTTCCACACAGGGGAACTTGTTTGCTTGCAGGATGGTTGTGACATCTCTAATACAGAGTGCTTTTCCTGGTAATGTACAGGTTAATAAAGGCTTCAATCAGACTTAGAACTTTGCAACTAATATTGACAGATTTACTATAAATCATTCTTCCTGTTATTACACAGGTTATTAAGAATTTATATTAGCGTTAGGGACCCCTGAATTGTGGTCTGCCGTGACGTGGCTCAGGGGCTTACAACAATTTTGGCCAAAAATGTCAAACTAAAAGACCATTTTACTTAATAGATATTTATACATATATATTTAGGCACTGTACCATGTATGATTTTCACTGGATGTGCTAAAACTGAGCTTTGTCTGTGTTTTATGTGCTGTCTCTGGTTTTGCTCCAGATTTATCAATGAACAGAAATCTTAATTTTGCAATGGGAATTTATTTCTAAACACATTAGGTGCAGGTTTTAGCCTCCGAATGGTTTTGATACGTCGGGCCACAGTTGTTTTCTTACTATAAAGTTCAAACCTAAATGGGTCAGATCTATAGATATGGGACAAACTGTCAAAATCCGTTTAGCGGAATTTCCTGAGCTTTCCATTAAAAATCCGTTCTGCAGTTAAATCCTTTGGCGGATTGTTCCAGTTTCAATCCGTGCAGATGAATCGAAAACCGTCATTGGATACAGTTCGCTGGTGGATTTTAAGAATCCAATCTGTCCCTCAAAATAAATTAGGGAGACGTGCCTGTGCTGAACAAGGAGCACACCTGGGAGATATGCTAATGACTATGCGAAGTATATTTAAATGAGTCCCGTCCAACACGTTCTTAAAGGATTTCCATACCAACTATATAGAGTTCATAATAAGCCTAATGCATCAACCTAATGATGGTGTTATACCCAACGGGAACCGCCTGATTCGAGGCGGATCCATATTCCCAAAAACAATTCGACCATCTCTACTCCTTGATACATTTTAGAATGTTCTTTTTTTTTCAACTTTATATTTTTATTTCTTTTATAAAACAACAAAAGATAACATTACAGAATTTTGAAATATGAATATAACATTGGGAAGGGGGGATTGAGGGATACAAAAGCAAAAAAGAGAGGGAGGTGAGGGGGGAAAGGGGGAAGGTTAATAGGGACATTGCACAACAGTTACATGGTTGCAATTTATTCGGTTCGGTACTTGTTTATTTTCCAATTAGAATGTTCTGTATCTACTTTATATTGATACACAGCAATACGATCTGCCTGGGTACATGAATAGTGCCTGGAGTGTAATTGGAGAAGGAAAGGAGAAATTGTCAAAAAGAAAAGAGAAGAATGTGTGATAGAGAAGGAGGGGGAGAAAGAGAGAGGGAGGAGAAAGGGGGAGTGAGGAAGGGAGGAAGGGAGGAGGGGAGGAGGAGGGGAAGGAAAGGGGTAAAGAAGGGGAGGGTGGAAGGGAAAGAGAGGGAGGGAGGTGGAGGGGAAGAGAGGGAGGGGGAAAAGTGAGAGGACGAGAAAGAGATAGGAAGGGTAAGAAAGAGGGAGCACAATAATTGATTAGGAAAATATTAAACTAATACTAAATATATTAGGCATTGTGTCTCAAAGGGGTTTATGTATTAGGTAAAAGTGCAGTAATTCTGTGGCACATTACAATGGTTGAGTGTTTCCTGCAGAGTTGCTCTACTTTTACCATGGATTATTTATCAAAATCTCCCAATCTGAGGCAAAACTGTTGCAAAATCCCTACTCCACACTTATCAAAGAGACAATGCCATGGTTTCAATTGGGGAAAAAAGTTCTTCATTAATTTCGTGCTGTTTTATTGCAGCAGAGAGACTTGGACCATAGACTCAGAAACCCTAACACAGTATCTTCCTCACAGGTGGTAAAACAGCACCAGATTATTTTTTTATTAAAAAACGTAATATCTTTCAATTTTTTTTAATTTTTTTTAAGTTTTTCAGACGAGACGTTATGATATACATAATTTAAGCCCCTATTGTGTGTGCTACAGACAAATAACCTTCACAGACAGGACAGATCAAGCTAAGTAATGCAGAGCTCTGTATATCAAAGAAAAAGACATGTAATACAAACTCTTACTCATTAGATTCTATTTATCTAAACCTTTTATTAGCTCAGTTATAGTGCACAAGTAAAATACTTTATATACTATATATATATATATACACATATATAAGTTGTTATGGTGGGTAAAAAAAATTACAAAAACCCTCCACAGTAAAGCATATAGCAACTGTAACTATTACTGTATGCTCATTTGCACTTCTCAGACAGGTCTGTAACCCCGCCTTTCACCATTATCACCCAGCACTTCCACTGCAGCAAGGGATTCTGGGAAATGACATGCAAATGAGCACACAGTGCCACCTTTTATCTCAAGCTCACATTGTTCATGTAATGTGAGCTTGAGATAAAAGGGGGCACTGTGTGCTCATTTGCATGTCATTTCCCAGAATCCCTTGCTGCAGTGGAAGTGCTGTGTGCTGGGCGATAATGGTGAAAGACAGGGTTGCAGACCTGTCTAAGACATGCAAATGAATATACAGTAATAT